>NW_010248682.1:0-11457 GCF_000690775.1 Eurypyga helias
CCGGAGTTAAACCACGACAGCATAGAAGAGAGGAATGTAAAATTTATGATGTGAAAAATACCCACTTCCTTTTTCTCTTATGTAAACATATATGTAAACACTATGTTTTTTTACCACTACATCAGCAACCAGTTTTCAGAAGGCAGAAAGTGTTCATTCTCACAAAAGAATACCATTTGCAGCCAATCTCCTCCACCTCTGAAATTCAGCAGAGATTGCTGGGTCTTGTTCCCAGAACCTGGATTATCGATATAGATTTATTTTACAAAATGGGACTAAAATGAAGACAATACACCAACTTGGAAATCCAAGTACAGTGTCACAGGCCCTGATAATTATTCATGCTCTCTAGGAAAGATTTTCTCAGGAGCTTTTGCCTTACCTTCATAGCTGCTCTTAATTCTTCAGCATCAAACTGGGCTGGAGTTTTGAGCAGAGCCACAACAACATCTTCCAGGTGGCTTTTCAGAACTTTTTTCAAGGCTTCTTCCAAACTCTGTGACAGGAAGAACAAGAAACACACTAAGCTAGTGAACAGTAAAAAGCTGTTCAAAAATTAAGTCTGATCTCTGATGAATCTTAGTATACATCATTCCTTTAGCTACTAGAAAGAATTATGAAGCCCCGCTTGAATTTTTTAATTTGTCACCTTTATATTAGCCAAAGTGTCAGTATTAGTCAAAATACTTCTTCAATAAGTATTCAGGATTGCTTTCATGCATTGCAGTTCAGCCACATTCACCCAATTACACCATCAGAAGACAAAATAGGCTGCTTGTGTTTTAGAAGAACATGAGATTATATTGCTGTTATGATTATGACCAAGTTGCTCATCTGGATAACATTTTAATTCATCCATGTGTTGCATAAAGGATACATAGTTTTAAACAGAAACTCTGTGAACACGCTGTAATATTTCTCTACAAAAAACTGCTATTCCTGAAGTTAAGATTTGGGCTATATTCTAATTTGACCCAAATTTAAGTTGAAAAAGAAAAAACAACTTATTCATTCTGCCTTCTATCTGGAAATGGTCGGTACTCTATTTTATTAAATTAAAAGTTACAGTCCTGTTCTCCACCAAGTATGAGTCAAGGCTGTGGCTGTAAGAGTGAGAAGGTCAGCTTGCTTTGCTGGGATACCTAAACCAACAAGACTGTTTCAGAAGCAAGCATTATGTCCACAGTTAGTTCCGTTCTGCTTTTGATGGTGTGTAAGGAACTAGGATATCTAATAATACAACAACTTCCAGTGCCTTTGAAGCTGTATTTTAATAGATGTCTTTAAAAAATATAATTGCAAGGATAAAGCTTCCTCTGAGGGGGAAGAGGTCTGTGAAAACCACAAGTGCAGTTTCCTGATCAAAAACAGGAAATCTAGGTTAAAATGAGATATTAGACTTATTTTCTATGTTGGCCATTAAAAGTTACACTTAGAGTTACAAACAAAACAAATCAAAAGAATGACTTTCTAAGGAAAAAATGTTCAGTAACTCTGGTATGTCAATAGTGCAATTGTAATTTCAATTTATAGTTACAGGTTCAGCTGGAGAAAATCTGGTTTAGTGGAAAGTAAGAGCAATTAAAATATTTTCCAGAAACATGCAGGAATTCCCAAGCTTCTCAGTTCCAAGAACTAGCGGTTTTACCACTCGAGGTAGAAGAACACTGCCTTCTGTACACCTATTTCATAATAGTGTTGGTATACTTGCATAATAGCTTCATGGTTCTACAGATTTCCTAGCCTGTTTAGTATTGTCTCTGAACTTAAATATTCAGCGGGATGCCTCCAAGTCCCCTTTTCCACCTCTCCCTTTCTCTCAGCAGACTGTCTCCCATGTGGCTGTGAAATCTTTGCATTCACAGCCATTTAGTGATTTAAAGGATCTCTCAGGCATTCAAAATCTCAAAAGTTAGAACTTCAGTTCTAAAGTGGCTGCTTTATTCAAAGGGTCAGCACTGGCAATATTGTTACAGGGCATTATCATTCTGTCATGGTTTTCACAAACTACAGATTAACTTTTTGTTCTATGAAGATAAAGCTATTTGCACCGAGCAAGGAGCAACGTTGATATTGTGAGTGTAGATTTAAGGTTGGCTTCAATATACTTTACCTTTCCCTTAGCTTGCTGATAAGCAGCTTTGATCTGCTGACGCTGAGCATTTGTTCTTTTAGTCAAGATGTCAATTATGGTGGCTTCATCCACACCTATTAATCAGCAAACAACGTATTTAATGTATTAGAAATATTATAGGTGTCTATATTTCATAATTTAGTCAAATAATAATTTTTATATTTTATTATTTACTTTATATCATACTTCGATTTCTTGACATGGTAAGTTTCACCAAAGGAAAAACTGTAAACATCTAATGACTTAGAATTAATGATGTAGTGAAGAAACCCAATAAGTACATTCTCATAGAAGACAGAAACCTGTATTTCTATAACTTCAAATAGAAAGCCTAAAATTGTTCTGAGTGCAGAACTTAACACTACAGAATAACTACAAAAAAAATAGCATGCATACTCATTTAATCTCATTAAGTCAAATTGAAAAAAGCTTTCAAAGTACAGGCAAAATGTAAAATATGAGTTTCATTTAAAAAGAGAAGCACAATGGAAGCATAGATTACATTATCAGCATATTCACTGCCTCTTGCAGGGATTTCATGGAAGTCAAACAAAAAAAAGTATGGTATGTTATAATTATTTTATTTTATAGAAATTAAATTTTACAACCCTTCCTTCACCATATTCAAGGACTTTAATGTAGTATTAAAGCCTTAAATTGCAATACAACATCAGGATATCAAAGAGTTGATATTTCTTACTAAGTGGCATAATTTAATGTATTACCAAGCTTTTAACAGCAGAGGCACCTCTCCTGCTTATCATTGCCTCTCACACTGATATTTTATTCAGTCCTATTCTCAAAATTTCCTAAGGAAGAGTCCTAAAGTAGCAGGTTAAATATTACTCCTCTTACCCTTCACAGTAATAGCTTTGTCCAAAGCAACAACATCAGCTGATGGATCAAAGCTAGGGTAGGTCTGTACTCCAGGGCCACCTTTTGAACTTTTCTGCAGAGGAAAAATAAAACAAAAACCAATTGCTCTTTCCAAATAATAGTTTTACAAAGAAACAATTTTATGTTCCTAAATAAACTGTGTGTTTGGCATTGCCTATTATAGGACTATCAAGGAACATAAGTAATTTTTGTAACTACAGAGAACTGAACAGACTCACTGATAGATAGGCATTGGATATATTCCTTTCACACCTCATATTAAACAGAAAGTACTTTATATATTGTTTTAGCACCTGAAGACCTGTTTCTCAGAGTTGGATCCACAGGAAAACACTTAAATGTCATGTTAGTCAATTATGTCCAAATTTTAAAAGCTCTAACACCACAATTAAATCCTACAGGCACTGCCAGCAAAGTGCTTCTAATTTCCTTGCTCATCTTATGCAAATTGACCATGCATCACATTAAGTGACCTTTCAGCTGAGTCATATTTAAGGCCACAATCACTTCTTGCATGCAATATCTCAGGGAAGAGTTTGATTGTAATCCTACAAGGAAGTGGAGAACTGTTACCCAACTTCTTTAAACATGAGACATAAGCCACACTTTCTTCACGGGCATTATCTACTGGCTGCCTTTGGTGAATCCACTCCTAGATGGGCACTCCCTAGTCCATGTCTAAAGTGCTCTGGGGTTAACCAGGGAGGATGAATTCTACTATGTGACAGATTACATGGTTTGCTCTAAGTCAGCAACATGACAAATCAAGTTACTGGTAGGGCCTATAAATGAACAGCACTACATCACTGATAGCATACTTGTTACCATATTTTACAGACGTTATGAAATGCCCCGAGATACTTGGATTAAATATTTATAGAAAATTTCCCTTGGTGTGATATATGGTGTGCTGATGAGGGTTTTTTAATTAAAACAAAACAAAACAAACCAAAACAAAACCAAAACCAACCAAAAACACCACAGTAGTTTAGCTAAACTTTTCAGAATCACCTATACCCTTTTTCTTGTTTGAACAACTCACTATTTTAAGTTTTTTTAAGTCCTTTGCCACTGAAGTTGAATAGCACAATGACAAATGGCCAGGTCTTGAAGATACGTGATTTACATACAGCATTCTGTATTGATTTGTGTACATTTCTAATGTCTGATTATTAAATATTAAACTCCCTTCACAATCATATCACTAGTTGTATGAGAGCAGAGGGACTTGATACTTTAAATACTTGTTTTTATACTTCTTAAAAAAATCACTGTGACTTGTGTGATGAGTCAACGGAGGAGTGGGACTGGTTTGCTGTCTGCTTCCCAGGCACACTGGGTTAGTCTTTGTATTCTGGTTTCCACGGCAAACTTATCTACTAACAATAAAAAACTGTCTGTAACCAACACAATCAAAATGACTCAGGACTCTGGGAGTGCAAAGGGGATGGGATGGTGGAGCCAAAGTTTTATGCACAAAATATTGTGGAATCAAAATTACAAAATCCACAAAGGTCTAGAGCAGAAAACTTTATTTGCTGAAATTTCCCTTCTATGTTCAATTTTTTTCAAGATGAATGTTTTTTCGGGATCTCCTTTAACTTCACAGTGTGCCACTTTACATTGTTGACAGACATTTCAATATCTTAATCAACTTCATTATCACAAAGATTCTCCAAGTCATCCTACTGCAATACCTCCAGACTTCTCACCACCATAACCCTCCATTCTAATCTGTATCAGTACTGATCATCCAAGATGTTTTATTGCATACTATAACTGTTTCCACTGTAAACGCAACATACAATATGAAAAGCAGGGCATGTACTAGTGACTCTTGTTCTTCCTTTACATTCCTGGGCTCTAACTCACAGCCTCCTGTACGTCAGCCTAAGACTCCCTGTTTTTCTCATGTACGTCATCTGAGCATATTCTCACGCATTCACACACCTAAGCATCAGATTAGTACTTTCAAAAAGATAACTTGAGTGGATCAGTGATTGGCTACTGGGAATTATAATTTCATTGCAGTAACTAGATCTGCGTAGGAACTGATAACCAGACTGATATGTGCAAATAAGAGTAATATTTCACCTGTTGCAGATTTACTAGGTTATTCGATTATATTAGATTATATGCTGCAATACAATTGGGTACCAGTTCTAATTATCTGGAGTTTTGCCATTAGTTTTCTTCACTCTGAGAGTATGAAAGACAGTTGGTGGCCTATACCTTTAAAAGACTTCTAAAAGTACTTGAAAATAAGCATGATGCTCTCGGAAGATGTTAATACTTACAATACATTCAAATTTCCATGAACCACGCCTGTTTCAGAAATTCTGATACTAGAGTCATGTTGGCTGAGTTTCTGGGAAGAGATGTATCAAGTTACAAACAATTTTCACCATTTTCAGTCCCAATGCAACTCCAGGTTTCCCACTCCCAAAATTCTTTCTCTTAAACTATGGTAATTGGTCTGTGCTATTAGAAGAAATTAACTTTTGTTTATGTTTGGCAGGTACTTGCATAAATTTTAGATCAGAACTAGAACAGTAAACTAGTTGGAGTATTTTCTTATTTACTACGGAAATACCTAAGCATTAGTGTTGACTTACAGATGAAAATTACCACAAACAAATTAAAGTCTGTCTTTTCCTATTTGTTAAGGCAACAACAACGGTCACTTATCTAAGTGAATACTTGATTCTGTTCAAATTCAGTGGTAAACAAAAATTTTTGTCCAATGATTTACTGAGATTAGAGTTCTTGGTGTTAAGACAAAACACATTCTCTTGTTAAATATATTCTCACGTAACTGCTTTGACTATCCCCTTGCTCAGGAAGACAAGTAAAATTGAACAGTTTTACAGCCACTGTTCTTTATTTCTTACATATTTCCTCCAATTTCTGCAAAAGAATAGAAAATTAGCCATTTGAGAAAGGGAAAAAAGGTAATTTTTACTTTTTACCATTCAAAATTAAAATCAGCCCAGCTTTTCTGTAAGAAACCACGCAGAATGGAAAAAAAAAAAAAAAGAGCAGTGGTGATGTGTTTTGGCACTGACTACCTGTAATTAATGATTAATGAATATGTTGCTTCATAAAAGCTTTGGTGCGAGGAATATTCTGTTTGTTAACAGAAAGAGTGAAGGAACAAATAGCAAAAATCAATGTTTTATTAAATAACATCTTTTTGGTCTGCTCAAAACAGTGTTGTGTGTATTTTTCCCTTCCATAGCCAACTTTAGGGAAGGCTTGGTTTTAAAGCATACGTGTAAACAATACACTAAAGATAATGTTGCTGGGTAAACTGTGTTGTTTTTGAATCGTGTGAAGAGACAAGATGCAGTCTCCGGGCTTGAGGTACAAGTCATGTAATTTAGACCATATACACTATATATAGAGTATAAAACCCAGTAGTTGTTCATGCTTATTTGCCTTGTTTATGTTTATTTAAGCCTTGTGTCTCATAGGATGGGCAAAGAGCAGTCATTTAAAGTGACATACACCTCCTAGGACCAAGCAGTGTAGCTACAGCCCAGCTGCTTCTTTCCCTTGCTGCCGAACTGTAAAACTTACTTCCATGTTCAGTTGCCAAGAAAGTGGCAGCTACCTCCCACAACCCTCCTGCAGCCCAGCTCCACCCTTCCCTCCCTTCTCCAAGGCAGGAACCACCTACACTCCCTCTTCCTCAGAAAACTCTTGCTTTTGTGCCCTTCCCTCAGCCTTGAGGGCACAAAATTCAGCTCTACCTGTGCTGCTAGAAAAACTGAAACTGACTCTGAATCTGCATTTATATATTACTTAAATTAGGTCTCATCCAGATAAATAATATTCAGAATATTGTGTAAGTTGTCAGAATCAACTTTTACACACGTCATCTATTTATGGTTGGAAAAGAATATTTAATTAAGCATACTTATTTACTTAATAGGATGCTATTAAAACAGTATTTTATCAAACTGTTATAGAGACTCCTGTACCCTTCCTGTATGGACATAGTATATGAGGCCAGATGAAGTGCTATAGTATATAAAGTTCTGCTGCCTTTTATAACAGCACGCATAAAGGCCATATGCAGCAGGACGAAAACTTTTTAAAGTCTCCATACTAGGCACGATGAGTCACCAATGGTGACATGTACAGATATGTATATCAAATTACAGATTCACTGAGAGTGAATTGTTTAAGAATAAAGATTCAGTCTCACAAGCACCAGATCTGAGAAGATGTGGGACCAAAACTGTGTTATGGTTGATAGAGTAATATTTCTCAGGAATAAAGTTGGTAGAGCTGGCTCCAGAGAGAACTGCTATCATCTCCATTTCTTCTGCCTCTCCCCACTTCCATTCTTCATACCCAGCTCTAGAGGTTTGGCTCCTCTTGGGGATGACAAGCAGAGTGCTGCTAGCCTACACTGTGTTAGATTTATTAAGCTTCTAAACATTTATGTCTATCCTTATATAAATAAGAGATACAGTATAAGAATTCTGCACCTTAAAAATGAAGTCTTTTTTCTTCCTTTTTAAATAAAGACACTTTGGCATGCAGATCCACCAGTTTCCAACTAGTAAAAAAATAATGTAATTTTAACAGAAGTTAAAGTAGGTGATCGCTCTCAAGTGGAGCTAAAGACCTTATTCTGCTTGAATTGGATCAGAAAGTTAAAAAACCACCCTAAATATAAAGCGGTTTGCCTGTTTTATAAGAAGCTATGTCTAAGAATAAAAAAGAAGACTGGAATTTAGGAAGACAGCCAGCCCCCTGACCGACTAGATGTCTTTCCCAATGCTTTGCCTCACGACACTCTAACATGCAAACAGCTCATGTAAACAATAACTAGATCCATGATGGATAAATTCAGTCAAAACTTTATTTTAATTTAGTATGAAAAGGACTGGGAGAAGTGATAGTGTTCTGCAGTGTATTTTCCTTTACTGTTGAGCAAAGTCTATGAACAGGGACACAAAAAAATATATGTACCTACATATATTAATGCAAACAGAAGGTACCAAAGAAAAGTGTGACACTTCTTTTTCTGGTTAGTCCATACCAAATACATAGTTAAGAGTTATTCTTTTGGATAAAATATTGTCCAAACCATGTGTCCCACTTCCCAAACTGGAATGTGTAGTCATCCCATTTAAAAGGAAAGGATAAAGAAATTAAAATGTCTCCGTTTGAAAAATACTGTGATTTCTATGTATTTTATCATTTACATTTGGAATTATCAACATTGCAACTGGAATAAAAAATCAGAGATCCAGACGGAAAGCCCTAACTGTTTCTTCGAAAGAATTACTGCAATCTTGCTTTCTGTCTGGCTCAGGGTTGCCAGAAGCAGCACCCTTGAACTGGACAAATGCACATTTTAGAAATCTTTGAAAAATTACTCAAGATATATTGAAAATATTTAAAGACATAATCTAGACTTTTCCAGTACAGTCTGTGTCAAATTACACCGTTTCTCCATGCTTATTTAACCATACCACGCACCATATCAGATATATGATCTCAGGCTACTGTCCAGTGGTAGACCTTGATGTAAATTATGGTCATTACACCCTATCAGAAAAACAGGCAGTAGATCTAACATAATAATTTATTTTACAATGAGAAAGTCTACTGAATATGAATGGAAACATCAGAGGGAAAAACACTCTCATCTTTGGAAAATTCAGTGGAAAGTTTTAGCAGAACAAACACCAGATGATACAGCCCTTTTGTGGCTTTGCCCAAGTTCTTAGTCACAAAACCCGGGTTTAGCTCTTATATTTCTCAAAAATTCCTTTGGCTCTTTCCATCATTTTCATGAACAAATACCCCTCTACAGTCCCAAAGCAGCAAACTGTTGTTGAAGTAAAAACAGCTGTTTCTTCTCTGAAGTTTCCATACAAAGCATATTAATTTCCCAGAAACTCCAGTTTTACTGCAGATTTCTACAGCATCCTACTACAAAGGCAAAGAGAAAGCATAGGAAACAGTCAACTCCAGATAAGCTTGCTTTTAATCTTTTAACTTTTTTGTTGTTTTTTGGGGGTTTTTTTAATTCTTTACATGCATTAAATAAAACCAGGAATTGTCCAAGCCCTTCTGCGTAAATTAAATGTTCCAAAATGAAAGAATTTCTCCTGCCCCCACCCACCTTTCCCCGTACCAGAAAATCCAGCCCACAGAAAATTGCACAAAGTCACTTGACAAATTCAGCGTACAGTTCTTAAATCTGTCAGGTCTACAGAGAGCACCAAAGAACTAAAAAAAACCCTACCTTCTTCCTTACAAATAGCACGTTCCAGGGCAGCACAGTCCAGAGTAAGAGAGCAGAGAGCTCGTGATGCTTTTATAGCACTGTGCAAGGGACTCCACCTAGCAACCAGCATGTTTGCACAGCCCAAGCAACTGGCTGCAATTTGCAACAGCTCAATCTGGGTACATTCCAAAACACAGAACCACACACACACAAAAGTCATTGCGAAACAATGTGCAGGAGAAAGCAGGAACAGATTTCAGAAGGGAAAAGGCAACGAATGTGTATGCCCTGGTAGCTCTCCTCCCCTGCCATGACCACATCTCTCACTGTAATAAATTGCCATAAATCCTTAAGGATCATAAGATTAAAATGTTAAAAAACTAAACTTGAGATACTCCTTTCACATTTTGACATGTCCAAAACTGCTTCAAAGTGAATATATTAAGATATAACTTGCTTAGTGAAACTTTGAGGGAAAAAAGAGTGGAGAAGAGTTGTGGCTTCCACGTTTCACTGAGCTCTGGTAGCTCTACTTCTGCACATGAGTCCATGGCAGAAATGGTTCAGGAATAAAACCCATCTAAAATTTAATAACAATACTTTTTTTTTTTTTCCCCCTAAAGGAAACACCTGGAAACTGGCAGGCTTAATAGAAGGGCAATAACTGGCACCTACATAATTAGGAAGAAGTTGTAACATTCAGATTAACTCTTAAATTCAAAGTGAGAGTGGGTTGCACAAGATGAGGGATTTTGCCAGTCTGCTAGGAGTGGTTTTCTGCAAGCACTTCCTCATGAAGCTGAGAAAACACATTTTCCAGAGCACGTCCGGCACAGCACTACACAGAATATCACAAACATCTTAGATTGGCTTGGAACATGATAACCTCAGAAATACCACTTCCTGAAATATTTACAACTAGCTGATTTGCCTCCCAGCTGACAGTTGTTCTGCTTTCTGCTGGCCTGGACATGCTGCAACACACTGGTACCTCCAAAAATGAGGAAGTATGGGTGACCTGCCTCTCCTGATCATACACAAAATGCAGTCTGCCTTTGAAACCCAAGCATAGCAACTAATAAAACGGGGAGGAAGGGGAACAGACTGCTCGATAACATTGGACGGGACACCTGCAAATTCCTCAAATGTAGCACATTTCTTCCTATGTTTAAAATAGATCACTAGAAACTGTTATAGCCCTAAAGGTGTACCACCAAAAAGATTTGTTTGTGAGTGCTGGTGTCATCTCAAGATCAGCATAGCCATGGGATTCTTCATCCCAACGGGCCAAGGGAAGAGCCCCCAGTAGTGCTGTGGGAGGAAGTGGGCAGGTCACCTCAGCCCTGAGACCTGCCTTCAGCTGCAGCCCCAGCACTCCATCCCCACCTGAGCCACTGTCCTGCTGCCTTGCAGCCAGGCTGCGACTAGTCCTTGGACCTGGGCTGGGCCCAACTGCAGTCTGATGTCCCACTCCCATCTCCATCCCCAGGGAGGTTCCCTCCTGCGGGAGGGGCTACCCCCATTGCACCCTGGCTCTTCTGCTCCTGACTGGGGTGAGGGGACAGGAGGCACTGCCAGGCCCTGACTTGCCAACCCCCATGACACTCCCCCACCCCACTCCTGGCCCCCAGGGAGCCTCCAGGTCCCCTGACTCTCTGACAACAATTTTCCCCTGCGTGTTGTTCTTTCCCTTTTTCCCAAGCATTTCAAATGTTATTTAAAAAGGTATTTGAGATATTTTCAGTAAGCTGAATAATTGAAGGGACCTACCAGCTGACAGTGATATTGTGAGCAAGTTGTCAGGTTTTATTTGCTTTCGTTTATTTAATTATGATGTGAGAAGTTCAGGTTACTCCTGCCTTTTTGACCTTCTCCATGTCAGTACAACACTACCAGTCTTATTTCACTGGTGTTGGATGTTGGCCAAAAGCTCTCTTAACACTCTTTTTCTGAGTCTGTTTCCCTTTTTTACTAATGAGCATGGGTAATTACAATCCGTTTATATGGAAAAGCTGGAAATCCGTGCATATCCCTGATGCACCAAGCTGAGTCTTTTGAAGTACTGAAATAACCTAGAAAGCTGGGTTACACAAGCTCACAGCATCTTTTTAAGTTTTTAGCATTTTCTCAGAAAAAAAAAAAAAAAAGCACAGCAGCATTTACTGCAGGCCAACAA
>NW_010248682.1:11506-24730 GCF_000690775.1 Eurypyga helias
CTTTCACATAGACTGTTTTTTTAATACATTTTCTGAAGTTAGACTATTATGCCATTTTCATCACAGTAGTTTTTCACTTTTTTTTTTTCCCCCTTATTGTATTATCTCTCAGGCCTGTGTTTCTGCTTTCAGAGTGATCTGACATGAAGGCATTGTGCTACAACTCATTGCATGAGTTTTGGCATTTGTGTTTCCTCTTTCTTAATGATCAGGGAGATGCTGACTCATCATCTTCCTGAAGCCAGAGTGAGTCACCATCTGAGCTAGACAGCTTTATTGTACAAAATGCTTAAACTTAAAATATGTAATTTAATTGAAGGGAGTGTTTATTGTTACATTTTTAACTGTCATTTCATCGTTTGTTTCACAAAGTTGTAACAGTTTGTGTATTGTTTATTGTCAACCTGGTATTGTTCATTCAGAAGTGGCAAAGCATGCAGCTACAGTCACAGTGTAGGTAAGACAAAAAGAAATGTTTTTCTTTACTTTTATACTCAATGTGACATCTCTCAGATACTGCTCGTATCACTGTTTCAATACAATAGCTAACACAGAATTGAATGGAGTTGCTGTTGAGAGAAACAGAAATGTTCACTAAAAATAGAAAATAAAAATAGTCGCTTTTGGTAAACTGCCAGATTTGGCCTCGTCAAATATTTCTCTTGAGTCTGATGATAACCAGTGGGCAGACGGAGTTTCCTCAAGCGACTCATCCTACACAATATGACAGCAAAATGAGTCAAGAATCTTGTTGGAGTTTGGGAGAAATATCAGCAGCCCTTACATCCGTTTCAGAGGCTGATGCCTCCCCTGCTGTAACTCTGTGCTTGTTCTACCTGGGATACCTTAAAGAAGGCTTAAGTTTGGTGGCATCTGGGAGAAGAGTGTTCTACCCACACTCAGCCAAAGAACCCCATGTTACAAGTGACCTTCAAACCTATGAGATAAGCATTAAGTGGAAATTGATGCTAAAAAATTGCATTTTTATGAAATAACATTATCCTGCAGGAACCCCTGAGTGTACTAAGACAATAAGACATAAACCAGTGCTCTGCCTGTTTCCCACGAGTACAGTTACCATTTTGAGCCAGAAGACAACAATCCAGAACCACCAGGAATCTACCTCTCTCATCTTTTGCACATTTATCTTCTGTAGCTTTTAGCGACATCCTACAAAACTGAGGAGAAACACATTGGTCCATTTCCTTAGACAGCCAGGACCTGAAGGGTAGCCAGCTGCACTCAGTTTCAAGTAACAGGGAAAGTAATGTAGATCATATTGATCTAAGGACATGTAATGCCACCACTGTATGAGTACAGCAGTCCTACTGAAGGCAGTAATAATTCCAGCAAGACATGCCAGAGCAAACCCAGTCCTTCTTCCACTAACATGTATTTACCAATTCCTGTAAAAATCACTAGTTTAGGAAGCATGTCTCAATTACATTGTTTAAAAAAAATATCTTTTCTGCATACTGAAGCATAATGCTTCCACAGATCTTCATCTCTTCACATTAAAACAGATTACATTTCTATTTTAGTCAAAACAGCTTTACTATCTATTCATTTGTACTTAATCTGCATGATTCTAGATAGGTCCATCTAGAGTTGGGTTGTGATCATGAGTATGCCCATGATCCTATCTATGGGCTGAGTATCATGGAGCTTCAAATCCAGACACACAATTTCTTTTTTAGTTTCATAGACTCATACAACCTTTTAAGTTGGAAAAGATCTTTAAGATCATTGAGTCCAACTGTTACGTAACACTGCTAATAGCACCACTAAACCAGGTCCCTAAGCACCTCATCCCCATGCCTCTTAAATACCTCCAGGGATGATGACTCAACCACATCCCTGGACAGCCCATTCCAATGCCTGACAACCCCTTCAGTGGAGAAGTTTTTCTTATTATCCAATCCAAACCTCCCCTTGTGGACCTTGAGGACATTTCCTCATGTCCAATCATTTTTCACTTAGGTGAAGAGTCCAACACCCGCCTCCCTGCACCTTCCTTTCAGGTAGTTGTAGAGAGCTATAAAGTCTCCCAAGGTTTCATACTTTAAAAAAAAAAAAAAAAGGGACATAATCAAAACTGTGCAATATCTCTTATGGCTACTCTGTTAAAAGATGTATTCGTTAATGTGTTATTTACCATTCAGATCATGTTTCAGCAGTGGACCTTTTAGCAAGTTTGCAATAAGGAAAAGATTGGACAACATGATGCATTTGTGTCTTGATACTGTTTCAAAATACTTCATAAATATTTTTGAAGAATTTTCTAATGGGGACTAATTGTATTTGGTTTTGTGCCACACAAATTATTTATCATTCACCTCTCTCTTTCATCATGGGTTAGCCAATATTTTGTTAGTGCCTCATGAAATACTGAATTGGCATTGATCCTCTGGCAACAGGATATCCATGCTTTAATCAAATATGCACCTGCTACTGTAATTAGCCCTAGTACTTACTATTCACTTAGTTACAGTAAATACTTCTCTGTAGTTTCAGTGATTTTTAGAAGTTTAAAGAGGTTTTCTGAGTCTCATGGTGTGCTGGTTTTGGTTGGGACAGAGCTGGGTTTCTTCACAGAGGCTGTTTTGGTTTTCTGTGAGGCTGTATTTTAGATTTACTCAGAGAAGAGTATTGATAATGCTGGGGTTTTAGTTATTGTTAAGAAATGCTTGTACCAAGGTTGTCTTCAGTTTCTGGTGCTGTGCCTGTGTTCCCAGCTTCTTTGCTATAAGAAGATGGGAGGTGACATGGTCAGGAGGGCTGGCCCAGTCTGGCCACTGTGGTATTTCACTCTCATGCTCAGTGTATGGTTTGAGGGTTGTGCGGGGGCTGGACTCACTCTCTCTCCAGCTCTGGCTCTTGGTCAGTCAGCTAGTTGTGAGCAGTCCTATAATTTGTTTTCTTTTCCATTATTTTCATACATATTATTAGTGTTGTTAGCATTATTGGTATAATTGTTTTATTTCATTAATTTTCAGTTATTGAATTGTCCTTATCTCAACCCACAAGTTTGTCTTTTCCTTCCATTCTCCTCCTCCACTGGAAGAGAGGGAGAGGCGAGCAAGCGGCTGTGTGGTGCCTAGTTGCTGGCTGGAATTAAAGCACAACACATGGCAAAACAAAGCTTGGTTATGCAGAACACACAAAATGTTAGTGAACTGCCCCCTGCACAAAGAAATGAAAATAGCCCATGCAGTATTGGAATCAGGCAGAACAACCATTTGTGAAGTCATGTCAAGATGCCACCATTTTAGGAGATAGAAGTCCCATTCAGCTTAAGTGAGCTCAGGTTTTATCACTCATTTTAATGGAACCAGGAATTATCTTAGGGATATAGATTGAGAAATGCTTCCAGAAGCTTTTTCGACTTGTCAGACTGCCTTCCAGGCATAAGCCTTGACTCTCCTATGGTTGTGTGCCAAAGTAATGTATATAAGGAAAATCTGGACCTTCTAGGAAGCCTCTAGGAAAAAATCTTTGGAAACTTATGTTATACAAATCTCTTCCAAATCACAGTAGAGAAAACAGTCCTGTATGATGGTGAAGTTGTGACACAAACAGTAGATCACTGGGGAAGGACAGTCAGGACACATGCACAAGGGAACAAGACAAAGAAGTTGGAACACCTAAAATTTTTACTGTCCTATACAGTCTGTAATGCTAATCAGAAGGTGTGTATAATAACAGAAGTAGTCTTCAAGAAAAAGGAAAACAGATGACTTCACTTTAAACAATAGAACAATATATGACTGACCTGGAAAGCGCAGTGTCCTTAATGGAAAAAAGTCTTATGAAAACAAAAAAGGACACAAAACAGGAGAGCTGGTGGCATGTCACAACTGATCCTAGAAGGAGTGTAACTGGGCAGTGTCTTCCAGTGAGACTAAGAAGTTGGATGAGCACTCTTTTGTATCTCAAAAGAGACTGAACCCTGCTGCAACATCATGTTGTTGTAACGTCAAAGAAATAAGACATGACACTAACTAGAAAAAAGGTAATGAGCAGATGAACCACCTGTGGTGTTGCAATATGTAGGTTAAATTTATCTATCTGGAGTTTGAAAGCTTATATAGTATTCAGAAATTGATTTGATACTCTAAAGTAGCTTTACATCTACTGCCATTTCTGGGTTCTCTTTGCTTTTAAAGAAAATTAATGTATGAAACATCTCCAAATCTCTCTTCAACAAACTGTGTTACTTTGGTTGTTTCTGTATTTTGAAATGAATACCAGTGAGTGGATCCGGTGACAATAAACATTCAGGTTACAATAAAACTTCCTATCTACAATGAGGAGTGAGTATCATATTCTGAAGCTTCAGAATCATTTCAGTCAAGCTGAGACCTGTTTGGAGTGACATAGCCCTGGCTTAGCTCCCACTACCACACAGAAACAGGAATGGCCTAATAAGTGAATAATAATAAATTATGTTTTGCTCATTGTCTACATTCAGGGTGGGATAAGAACAGTCAGGAAAAAATGAGGAATGTAGACATTCCATTTTCTCTTGTAATACCTGACCCTAACTTTTCCCATTATTAATGAGGGATTGTCACGCTTAAGAAACGCTGTCCAAGCCAGTGTGGGTGTTACTATTTCATTGAGTAGCTTATCTAACAAAATTAGGAGTGACATTTCTGTGCACAACACACGGAACTAATTCAAAATTAGTCAGTGACTGCAAAACTGATTTGACTTTATTGAACATTAGACTAGTTTCATCTCAGACGAAATGAAACTCTTCATGTGATTTTTCCTCAAACCTTCCCAAAAAACAATGTACAGAGAGAGAGCAATCTAAACTGCAGTATTCCATTTGAATATGTACTTTTCCTGGCCCTCTCCATTTTATGTGTTTTCACCTCAATTTTAATATCAGCTCTTTTTTGAATTTCAGCAATTTTCATCTGGGAAATATTTTACAGACTTTACTTCACCATTCAGGTGTCTACCAGCAATTGCTTATTGTTTTTTCAGCTAAAACCCCAGAAAACTCCTGGTTTTGTGTTTCATTTTTACTGTAAACTGGGTTGCTTCAAGATTGCTTCTTGGGAAATACCACATAGAGCACAATTGATGACATGGTGTAAGTCATAGCTATTCGTGAGAAATTTTAAAGGGTTTGGGCTTGTTTCTGTTTCAAAGACAAGAAACTTCAAGGCGTGTTTGTATTTGTTGTAATTTGTCCCATTATAGAACTGCTTAAAGGCACGTAACTCAGAGCTTGATTTGTATCTGAGTTTCCTCAAAGGGGAAAGGTGCAGATGTGACTTTTCAAATCTGCCCCAATTCTTTACTGCAATAAATTATTTATCCCTGGAGCTGCTCAAGGTTTTCAAGAGACTCAAAGTGATTGGGAGTATACATAAGAAAACATGAGATTCCTAGCCCTACAAATTTACCTTCCCATAATTATGCATGAAATATTCTTGACAATAAAATACCAGAGGCAAGAATGGAATAGTGAATCCCAAGATGATGGTCATTTAAGACAAAAGGCCTATCATATAGTGTAATTGATTATGGAAGGCATTTTATAAGTGTGTTTTAAGTAAAAATGTAAAGATTATTCCTAATATAAGACTAGCAACAACAGGAACCAGAACAAATGTACTGAAAAGTGTGATCTTAAGATATCTGTAGCACAGCCCATCTGTCTTATTTTTTTTGTTTAATAGCTGGCACAGTCAGGTTCTAGTTCAGGACTGAGGCTACTGCATCTCTTAAAAGATTAAGTAAAGCAAGAAACATTACAGTGATTATTAAAAAATGGATAAAGTACCACCATTAAATACAACCTGTAGTCAAGCCTTTTTCTGTTTTGTCAGTTTACTTTTTTAGCAGTACTTGTAGTGCTAATTCTACATCATACATCATTTTATTGCTGTGAAAGAGATTTGGAAACATATTCTGTCAACATTTTTTTTTTTTAATTGAAAACCCTCATTTGTTCAGATCACTAGTTTTGTCTTGCTATTTTTTCTCTTTATCCTTTTTTTCTTCTTTTTCTCTCTCTGTAGCAAGAGGCAAATGAAGGGGAAAAAAATACAAAAGTACACTTTTATATTTTTGTTTTCACAAAAAGAAAATTCACAAAAAAGTTCCTTTTATATACAGAAGATACTGTTTCAGAGAATCCTTTTATCTAGGTCCCATATGAAGATATATTCTTCACATCCCAGTGAAGCTATAATGTATTCAAAATAGAACACTAGAGAAACTAGTCATAAAAATTAATTAGTTGTGGATTATTTGGAAGAAGATTTTCAATGAAGCTGACTTCTCCAAACCCACAGTGAAACTGCTTGTTGAGTTAGTGATACCAAAAGCCTTCATTTCGAACTACAATTCAAAGGCAAGCTCCTGTTTTTAATCCTTTTAGACATAAGGGTGAGGTGCAGAACAATAGCAGTGAAGTAGAAATCCTGAGCCACTGTTCCCACCTGTCTGAGCTGGATCACACCAGCATGCAAACAGTTTATTCTGTATTTGCTTTTGCAACTGCTGAGTGGTACTTGCTTCTCCCAAATCCTGCTGTTGTATTGTGCATACTAATATAGGAATATATCACAAGTTGTGTGCCTGGATTTATTCCAAAAGAGCAGTATATTTGACCTACAGTTCCAAATAATCTGCCTGACCCATTAGCTGAGATCAGTCTCAGCATAATTACATTGGCAATAATAAAAGTGTGGGTTTTTACCTTTAATTAACAGAGGAGGGAGATGGCAGTGCAATTCCATGAAGCAATCCTCCAATGCAGGGCAAGCTTTGCTCTAATGTCATAACAGTTTCATCTGGAAGCGTTTAATAACTCTTTTTATGTGAAATTATGGTTGAAATTGCATAAAACAACCCTTGTATCTTGATCAGTTTCACTACTACTGGAAATGTAGCAAGAGTATCCTATTTCACATTCTTTCAGCTGAAACAAGGAAGTGTGGACATTTGTAAAGTATTCTATTGAAACCCTTCTAACCTTGTGAGTATTTATGTTTTCAAGTATATTACAACTACCTGTATGTTTTTCAGGTACATTTAAGCCTTCTACAACTTTGAGTTTCATCAAAATGTTTTGGTCTCCTAGAAAAACATGACATTGTTAACTACAGGAAACAGTGAGAAGAAACATGATCCATATCTCCCATTTTACTTTCTGCAGGTATCTTGTTGCCTAGTGAAGCTGTTGTTTTTTGAAAGATTAAATATTTATGTACACCGTGTGGGAGGCTGTCAGAAAATACCAAAAGTTAACTCTCACCTTGGTGGAAACACTGGCCCTGAGAAGCAGACTGATTACAATGAATGAAGGTAATTTTTTAGGACATAATGTTTGTGTAGTAAAAACAAATATTGTTCATGACTGTTATATTATGGCACACAGTTGTTGAGAGTGGAAGGGTGGAGTCTGGTTTCTATTATATTATACAAGCTAAATGAAAAATATGGAGAGTATAACTGCCTATTTTTAACCTTCTCAGCTGCCAACGAAAGTCAAGGGGGGGAAAAAAGAACTCAGTGATACAAAAGACATACTAAAAAGCTAAGTTGTTAATGTGGCAAAAAGAACCACAAGTTAATGAAGATAGATTTGAATACACCTATTTTTCAAAAGCTGTCTTGATAACCTAGGCAAATACATGTTCAAATGCTACTGACTTCTTGAAATTTTCTGTATTTGTCTTCAAAAAGTTTGGAAAAGTGTGATAAATTAAGGTCTTCTAAATAAACCCATTCTGGGATTTACAAATATTTTGTGGATTTTTAGAAAAATAGGATAGAGTTTCCACATTCTAAAAAGTCATTATTTCAGCCATGGCACCTGACTGTGTGGGCTCATGTTTATGTACTATGTGTTTCTTTAGGCATGGCATTTCAAGAAATACAATATTAGGAAATGAACAAGAAAGGTTGTACAAGGGAAAGATCAAACCACTACTGAAAGTGGCTTCTGGCAAAAGCCTGAAAAGTGGGTTTGGTGGTCTAATAATGTAAGAACCTTTAAGTTCTTTTTCAGAAGAATGAGTTCAGGAGTCTTCAAAAGTCTTTATTTTGGTTATAGGGCAAGAAGCAATGAAATTCAATTTAAGGGGAAGGAATTTCTGTTGGACTTGAAGAATAAAAACATGATAACTTTTAATTAGATATTAGACAACTGATGAAAATTGGGTTAAGTAGTTACCCTTACTTTCTTTTCTAGGTTGTATTTTATTTAAGATTTTTATTTTGAAAGCTTAGAACTTTGTTCAAATTCTCCTGTCCTTGCTAATTATTTCTCCCTTGAAAGCTTAAGGGCTAACATCCTAACTGTGACATCTTAAAATCATCATTAAATTGTACCTGTACTCTTAAAATAATATTTGTTATATAGAATAGCTCTTACCTGATACGATCATGAGTGTTCGTAATTCATTTTTTTGATACACACCCTGAGGTGACTCTATCTATGGGCTAGCAGGTAAACAAGGCTGGGCCTCAAAAATTAAAATATGCAGCATCTACAGTAATTTTCAGTTTGAGACTTTTATTGCATATGCATTTAGGGTTTAGATATGTGAAACAGAAGGACAGATTCTTTAAGTGCTTTTCAAGGGTGTGCAATTAAAGAATAAATGAGCAGCTATACAAAGCCTATAATAAAAGCAAGATGGTTTGCCTTGCACCACCTTAGGGAGCAGGCTGCTGGAAAGCTGAGTGAGAGGACTGTGAAAATATTTGTGGCTTTTTCTACGCAACTTGCAGATCTTGTCCATAAATCATGGGGGAACAGTCTGCCCTTACCTAGTATTTATGAACATATTCAAAACCTTCCCACACAAATTAGTAGAAGTTTTTCTCAGATTTCAAATGTCCTTCACAAGCATTATGCTTAAAATTTAAATGCATTACTACAGATTAAAATTAAAGGAAGATTGCCATGGCTGATTTAGAGATGAATAGCACCCCATTAGTGGGCCATTGTGATCTGTTTGTAATCTCAGGCAGCTGACAAGTGAACGAGTAAAGACTGGAAATACCATGGAATATCAAGTCTAACTAATATGAATAGAATAACTATGTCTATAAATAAACATACAAGAGCACATTATTCTTCAAGCAAAGTTAAATCTGTATTCTTGTCTTTGCTCCAGTATCTCTGTGGTTTACAGTACGAAATATGTACCTTTGTCCTGATTTTCAAGAAGAGAATAGTGAAAACATTGACAAAATACAACAAGAAAAAGCCTGTCTGTGATAACAAGGTGTAATGTTAACTAAAACCGAGGTTTTAGTTCCAAATGGGCAACTTACTACTTGATAACTTCTCTATATGTTCTTCTTCATGCCAATGTACTATATTAAGATAATTAAAGATTTTTAATGTTAGAAGGAGAAGTCAACTGTCTGATTGTGTAACTTTCACACTCAAGTTAAGAACAAGAAGTTAAACAACACCGTTGATTGTCAACTTTGTTAGGCAATGCCATTGGGCAAGGCTGTTGCTTAAGGCAGTGCAACCTGAGAATGTTAGAGAAAAAAATGTGGTTTGACCAGAATGAATAAGAAGAAAATGTTTGCATAATACATTTTCATCTCGAAAAAATTAGAGTTGTAGCTTGTGTCAAAATAAACAAACCTCTCCCTGTGAAATACTGTCAGTTCATTGTTAAGCTACTTACAGGTGATGGGATGGAGTATTAAAAGGTATCCTTCTCAGAGAATGAATCTTCATTATTAACAGTGCAAAGGCTGAATTCATATAACAATCATTGCTATACATGCAGGTTTAAATATCATGGATCAGGGTGATATCTGTGATGCCGTCCTCAGTGATAAAGGAGTAGCAGACTTCTAAGGCCATCCAGCCTGTAGGTAAACAGGAGAGACAGCTATTATTCCATCCACAAACAATGGAAGAGGCCCCAAAAGGCCTATTTCCAACCACCCAGCTACTCTGAATATTGCAACATTTTGTGTTGGTGTGGTGCATTGACCTTGGCTGGGGCTTGGGTGCCCGCCAAAGCTGCTCTCTCAGTGCTCCTTCTCAGATCGACAGGACAGAGAAATTATAGTAAAAAGCTCATAAGTAAAGACAAGAATTCATTCAGCAATTACCATCGTGGCTGACAGAGACTTGACTTGGGGCAAAAATTAGTTTAATTTATCACCAATCAAATCAGAGTAAAAGGGAATGAAACCCAACTATTAAAACACTTTACCCTCACCCATCCCTTCTTCCTTGGCTCAATTTCACTTCCTGTTTCTCCACCTTCTCCCCCAGCAGAGCAGAGGGATAGAGATGGGGGTTGTGGTCAGTGCATCACACGTTGTCTCTGCTGCTCCTTCTTCCTCCATTCTTCACACTCCTCCCCTGCTCCAGCATGGGGTCCCTCCCACAGAAGACAGTCCTCCACTAACTTCTCCAACATGAGTCCTTCCCACAGGCTGCAGCTCTTCACAAACTGATCCAGCATGGGTCCTCCTGGTGTCACAGGTCCTGCCAGTAAACCTGTTCCAGCATGGGCACTTCATGAGGTCACAGCCTCCTCTGGACACACTGCCTAGCTCCAGTGTGAGGTCTTCCTTAGGCTGCAGGGAGATCTCTGCTCCCCCATGACCTTCCATGTCTGCAGGGGCACAGCCTGCCCTCTCACCACGGGCTGAGGGGAACCTCTGCTATGGTGACTGCAGCACTTCCTCCCCCTCCTTCTCTGCTGACCTTCGTGTTTACAAGCTGTCCCTCTCACATCTTGCTCTCTCTCTGTCTGCAAAATCTACTCTCTTATTGTTTATTTTCCCTTCCTTGAGCATGTTATCACAGAGGAGTTATGAGTGCTGCTGATGGGTTTGGCCTTGGCCAGCAGCAGATCGGTCTTGGAGCTGGCTTGCATTGGCTCTGTTGCACATAGGGAGGCTTCCAGCATCTTCTCACAGAAGCCACCCTTGTAGCTCCCCTCACTACCAAAACCTTGCCATTCAAACCCAATACAGATGTTACCAAATATTCGGTACCACAGAGTTATAATTTCTTCTTTTTTGTAAGAAAAAAAGAGAAACAATGTGGTCTTGATTATCAGTGCCCACTTGTTCAGGACATTGGGAGAACAAGTTATTCTTTATCTACAACAAACAGCATACCCCATTTTTTACATAATAAAGCAGGCAATACTCTGTACATCTGCTTGTTCAAAGATGCAATCTTCTCTTTCACTGTGTATCTTCTATGGAACCATACATTAAAAACACTTGCACCAACCCTGAAAGTCTTCTCTCTCGCTGCCCTTCCCTGTCTTGCGTCAGAGCACAAAGCATAGGACAAGCTCCATTCAGGCCATTGTTGCTTTTATAAGGAATTCTAGTTTATGCACGTTCATTATGGATGATATGAATAGCAGAGTCTGTGCATCAGTAGAACAGTCCTGTAACAAGGAGCAATAGAGAAGCTTGCTCTCAGATAGCCCCTTTATACCAAGTTGTTAAAAGAACATTTGGTTTATATATTATATACATTCTTCTGTCATTGCAGACAAACTTTTTTTTTTTTTTTGAGATTCTGCTAGCACCCTAAAAATGAGTAGGTAAAATCATTGGTATTACTCACAACACAGGGATGGGGGGCAGATGTAGCACTAAGTTAATTTGGCCCAACTGCTCCTCACAGATCACAGACTTCAAGAAGTTCCTGCCTGCCCTGGCAAAGTTTGAGGAATTGCTGTTAATGCTAATAGTTACACCACTCTTCTGCCATTTTGAGGAAAACTGCAGTGTTCTAAACTTTGACTTAGAATGGTCATACGATAAGACACACAATGACTTAAATACTATTAAGAAGAAACAGAGGTAAAGATAGTCTTGCTTTTCCATCTTCTTTTTCTGCCATAGCCTTGAAATAAATGCTTATTGCATAGAGAAATTAATCTGAGTGAGGTTTATCATAGTCATATAGTAAGATGCATGAATAATTTAACTGCATGCATGATTGATTTAAATACTGCATTTTCAGAGTCAAGGAAAGATACACAAACCTGACTGAATTCTCCGCCCCTTTGCTGCATCCTTTCTTTACTGTCTGGAGCACAGCTTATTCTACTGAGAATACTACTATTCTCAGTAGAATAAGCTGTGCCTTGTGTTCCAGCAGTTCCCAGCCATGTAACACGCTTGCAAAACTTGCAGTTTTAATGAATTACATATCTGATATTTACAGAGACTCTCAAGAGCTGTATTATGAGAGCTGGTCTAGAGTGGCTCTGAGTGTAACCAGAAGCGAAGGAAAGCTCACTCTGATTTTGAGAGCAGAGGACTGTTTGCTGTTTCCCTGTATATTATATGACACTTAGCATACAACACTGGTGTTGCAGTCAGCATTAAAATACTGAGATTCATTAGAATTTACTGTGCAGGGAATTTCTGGAGGAGCACCCCTATACATCTGTGAGATGACTCTTAATCCCTAACAACCAAAGAATATCTACGGTGAGTTTTTTCATTAAAAGGCATTAAATTAACTAATGCTGTACCTGGCTATACTCTGTAAAATATCCCACACTGTGGACTGAATACTGAAACATTATATTAAAACTGGACAAAGATATAAAAGCTCTATATTAGGTTACAAAACTATTTTTTTCTTGACCATATGCAGATCATGAACATGTTCTATCAGAATACAATGACTGATCTTAATCTGTCTATGGAGATTTTCTTTAAATAATTAAATACGAGGGATTATGACTTCCTCCTTTTACTGTAACATATGGTAAATAAGAGTTCCTGATGATTCCTAAATTGTTGTAATTGCATTGCTATCTGTACTTAGCATAAAAACGGAATATATTTTAACAAAGGATTCCACGAACCACTGGAATAAGAATTACTTTTTCAGATTATGGGATTTCATGGGGTTTTTCTCTGATCCTGTTTATTTGGATTGGTTTTTTTGGTTTATATTTCCACTTTTACTTAGACCAATATTCCTGTTCTGAAGAAAGTATTCCTCTCTCATCACGATCCTGGTATTGGAAGAAGAGGATGGATTCGGTTTCTCCTGCTGCTAAACCCCAAAGCAAAACAGGTAGATTTAGCCTCTTATTTTCAAACATTTGCACACACGAAATGGTTAGAAAACTATTAAAAGGTATATGGCACTACTATTATGGAAGTGTGGGCTTTTATAAATTATCCACCAAATGTAACTAATAAGATCATGGAATCATAGAATCATAG
>NW_010248683.1:0-635 GCF_000690775.1 Eurypyga helias
GGGTTGATTAAGTCTGTGAAATGGGTTTTTCTGGTCAAAAATCAGCCAGCATTCTCCTAAAGTGCCCAGAAAACACCGGAGGAAGCACCCGCTCCCCGGAACACAGCTCCGGACCCTCCATCCTGGTTGTTCCCGTGCCAGGGGGACACACACACGCATCTGCCCCAGCCTGGATGCGGAGGGATGAAGAGCTTCCTGGGAAATCCCACATGAAACTCAAGAAACGGTGCAAGGTCCTGCTCCCCACTGGAGTTTATAGCGACGCACCGGCCGTTGTCGCTCTGCGCCGGGGATTCTTTATTTATTTTCTTCCCCTTATGGGCTGAGAAACCAGCCCCAGCACAGCCCATTCCCAGGAGCTGGGATTCATTTTCCTATCTGGTCCACGGAAGAATTTCTAAATCTCAGCTGCGGCCAGAGCTGGGGCCCATCGAACAGCAGTGACACCCCTGTTCCCATACGCACCCCAAAACGCTGCCCTCCCGAGAGCCGAGCATCGTGGGTGGACGCCAAGATCTTTGTGCTGCTGGCCTGGGGTAAATTTTCCAAGCAGGGCATCCAAAAAATCACCTGGGTGAATGCTGAGCACCGCCAGCAGCACCCATGGGTCAGCACGACGCCAGGGGATTTGCAAC
>NW_010248683.1:726-1551 GCF_000690775.1 Eurypyga helias
CGGGGTGCTGAGCCCTGGGTGAGTTTACTTGTTACTCTGTTGCTTCCATTATAATTTTCATCCCGTTGGCAAAATCGTAGGGAAGGTCAGTGTGAGATAAGAGAGCTCACACGCTTGTGCGACCAGGCCTGCCAGTAACAATGCGGTTATTGAAATGCCGGGATGGGAGATGCTCGGCTGGTGATAATGCAGGATCGCAGCGAACAGCTGCTATTTCCCCTCCTCTTAATATAAATATCTCTAGTGCGAGAAAAATCTGTATATTTTATGCGAATGGTATTTTCAGTCACAACCACAACACCTTTTTTTTTTCTTTATTATTTTGTTGAGATACGCCTAGCAATGCAATTAGCTCAGCTAAACCTTGTCCAAAAAAACCACCCCCCCGAGTTCCGTTTATTACATTTTCCATCTGTGTTTCCGCTTCTTGGGATTTGGAGCAAGATTAATTCCAGGATTGTTAAAAAAGAAATGTCACCGGAGTCTTTGGGCTTTTCCTTTCCCAAGGAGGATAGGCAGACCGGACACTGGCTAAGGTCCATCTTTCCGAGCTCTCCCCAAGTCGGAGCTTGGGGTGGCTCGTGCCAAGACTGGCTTTTCCCGGGGTCTCTCCTCCGGCCGTGAGAGCATCTCGCGTGGATGCGAGGCCCGGCATTTCTCTTCGGCTATATAACGGCGTTAGCATACGTGCCATCCACGTACATGTTTATATATCGCCTTGCTGGTATTCGAGAGCTCTTCCTGCTGCTTTATTTAGCCTCTGCGGCAAGGCAGGCGCTGCGTTCCTGTATTTCTGTATTGCACCAGGCCGGGGGGGGTGGGAGC
>NW_010248683.1:1587-2584 GCF_000690775.1 Eurypyga helias
GGTTCATCCTCAGCAACACGCAAAGCGATGGTGGCGTGTCCCCGACCCCAAAAATGTTTTGTGAGTTGGACTAAATGAGCTGAAGTGCAGCTCTGCCACGCGCCTGGCCACTATCTAGCTGTCCCCTCGGGATATCTGCTGGAGGGGGCTTCCAAGGGTGAATCCGGGGGGGAAAAAAGATGTTTCTGGCTGGGGTGGTGATCCCTGCTCAGCTGCCGTGCTGCCCGTGTCACCGCAGCAGCGGTATTTGGCACGGGGGGCTTCACGAGCACTCGGCACAACACAAGCGGGAGCGGGCTCCCGCGTGGAATCGCTCTCCGAATTGGCCGTGGCATGGATAAGCACGCCAGAGCAAACCCAAAGCCGAGGGTTTTCCAGCCCCGGCTCTGCCGAAAGCCAGGCTGGTTTTTTCCATGAGGAGAGCAGCGCGTTGGACTCCCACTGCCGGTACCGCACACTCGCATAATGTAATTACCCAGCACGATCTGTTGAGCTGCAAACAGATTTCAGAAATGAGTGTCGGGGTATTCGCAGCGGAGCTGCTCTTTATTTAGGGCTGGGAACAAGCGGCTGTTCTCTCCCGGAGCCTCGGAGAGACTGCGGGGGCAGAGCCGGCCTCGCAGGTCATCCCGAAAAATGCCTATAGACGCTTAAAAGTGAGGAATAAATAACTACTCCAAAAACAATCTCACCAGATGGCACTTCTGAAGGAGAAGCAGCTCGGAGATGCTTTGCTGCTAATTTATGGTGTGGCTGCTGCTGCTGTATTCCCGTCCTGGGTCACCTATGGAGAGGCCCGTGCGTGCTCCGTTGCGTGTGCTGAGAGACGTCTGGCCGTCACACGCATGAGCCCAACTCACCTTTGATCCAGCTGCCAGGACGTCCGCGGGGGCTTTAACGGGAACAGGATTTGGCCCTAAACTTGCTCCTGCCCCAACCTGGCTCCTAAGTTTGATGTGCCAGCGGCGCGGCCTGGGCTGGGGATACTGGGCTGGGG
>NW_010248684.1:0-12366 GCF_000690775.1 Eurypyga helias
AAACCTAGAATATGCTTCCTTCAAGAGGTCTCTACATGTGCATTGCAAAGGCCCAGCTGTTAACAACCATTAAAAATCGCAACTCACCCTTGTTCCTTTCTGGTTGTGATTCCTGGAGTATGGGTAAAATGCACCCAGCTGCATCCAGCGGAGACACAGCTCATACTCTGAGTCTTTGAAAAAGCCACAGATATCAGCTCCTGTCTGAAAGTGTAAAAATTATTCGATTGGAATACTCTAAGTTCATATACAGCACCAAGATAATTAAATGTAAGCTAATAATAACTCATTAGCTTACATAAGATATTCCAAAGAGACTGAACTCCATCATACCTGAAAGGAAAAAAGAATCCAACATTACTATCTTGTGGTTTTTCCCTCTTTGATATGCTACTGATTACACAGATAATACATATTGTAATGCTGAATCAGAAGGGAAAGAAAAAGCAACACAAACCCCATGATTTCTCTAATGTGTCATGTTTTTCTGCTGCAGAAACAGATGGGAGCTGGTTGGACAGGAGCAGGCAAAGAAACGAGTAGCAGGACACAGGGCAGGAAGGTGGCCAGCCCCAAGGGAAGAAGAAAGCTCCCAGCACCCAGTGCGGAAGCAAAGTAAAAAGGTATTGACCATGACTTCTGGTTGCTGAGCTGAAGGGATTGTTACAGACAAAACCACATTAATACTAAAAGCAAGCAGATGAAGGAAAAAAAATAACTGCACACAGTAAATTGAATACAGATCCTTCTCCTTCTACATACCGATGACAGATTTAGCTAGCTGATCCCAAGCTGCAGTGTTATCCCCGAGCCAGTGTCCTGCCCATCTTCCACTACTGGGGTATGTGGAACGGGTGATAACGATACCACGCTCCTTGGTGGCACTCTGCAAACCACTGACATTGAAAATAGACAAAAAACAAAACCCAAATTACATGGATTACATGAGAAATATTACATGTGAGCTTATGTAATAAGACCTTTGAAAATAAGAGCTTACATTTTCACAGCAAAGCGCAGCATTGTTGTGTGTATATTCACGTGCACAGCCAGTCCCGACATGCTCTGTACAGCAGTTCACTATGATTCACACAGAAACTCAGCAGTGTCAGCTGATAGTGTCAGATAGAAGGAAGCAGGTAGCACCAGGCAAGGACTGTCATGGATTTTCAAGATGCTCTGGCACTGAAATCCATTGTAGCTGGCCAGGGACTCAGCAGAAGCATTCCTGAAGCCCCTGTGGTGTGGATGTGAATGAGCTGGATGCAGAACCGATACGCTAATTAACTCCATTCCTCAAATAATTTCATTTTCTTAAATTAAGCCTTGGCCATTGTGACAAACTAGCTGCAAAGGCTAGGGGAAGCCTTTAAGCTTTAGGGGAAAACAGAATATTGCTGGGTTCAGGAGAATTCACGTTTCCTAGTTGCTCTGCCCAGGGTACAAGGGCCTTTCTCTGCAGCATGTGCTGTTGGTCTGTGCCATGTGACTGGCACGGGTGCGTTACCGCTTCACTTCCTAGGAAGAATTCCCTTGCAGCTGCGCACACGTCCTGCGAATCAGTACAGCAGCACACTCAAACACCATACTAGTTAGAGAGCTGCACTGATTAAACCGCACTGCTCTCCAACGATAGCTTCACAATAATTGCTTAAACAGCTGCTTCAATAAGGAACTCTTTATTTATTTTTCTACAGGATTTGCAGCTTTAGTGACACTATAATTACAGCAAAAACACACAAGTCACTTGAATTACCGTGGTAATTAAACTAAACTAATGTTCTCTAATTCTTTCTTCCAAGAGAAACAATAAGTTTTCTAGTATCTTTTATTTCTTTGTACCGTATTCTCAAGCATTTCCAGCCTCTGCTTGGTTTACCCTACTTCAACAGTGATTTGGGAACTGTAGCTCGAGTTTCAAACGTAACGAAATTGTATGTGTCACCCGTGGAACTGCTCAAGGATGAGCAGCGCCCGAGTGTTTTGCTGACTCGAGGGGACAGGTCCCCGCGCCAGGACTGAGCCAAAGCTGCATCCATGAAAAGCAATTGCTCATGTCACAGAGCCCAGATTTACCTCCTAATGGGTGCTGTATTCATGAGCAAGTGGTCTGGCTTTCAAGTCTATGCAAGAGTTTCATTATCAAAGAATAGCATTAGGCCAATATCCAAATGATCCTCAGTCTAACAGATGGAGAACCAAAATTACATTGTTTCATAAAAAAATCGCTGTTTGCTCTTAAGTTACAGGCTTTTGTGAGTTTTACCTGCAAACAATCCTCTTGTCTGGATGGTGTACTATTAGAATAAATTATGATTACCTGTCTTCAGCTGCACAGATACTCCTTCAATTAGTACTAAAGAACATATATATATATATCTATTCTAAACTAATATTTTTCTGTAAATTTAAAGGGCAACAGTATTTGGATGAGCTGTGTAATTTATTGCAGTCATTTCTGTTACAGTACCTTTCAAAACAACAGAAGGAAATATTTCACTACGCTTCAGTTCATACTTAATACACAGAAAGGATGGCAATATCCCTCTGAGTCTTCAATTATTATGTACTTACAATACCCAAATCACACATGTTTTGGCCGACAGCAGAGTCATCAGACATTCCTTCTGTCCTGTCAGCAGTTTTGCTGCTGCCTTGACTGGCAGCACTGCAATGGCACGTGGCCAAGTGTAACATCCACTCAGTCCACAATCCAAGCAGCCTTGATATTTTCTTTCCTTATGATAATATCAAAGTTACCAAGGGCTTTAAGGTCTGTAAGAGCTATGCAGAAACACTGTTCCTTGCTTACTCATGGAACTGGAAATGAAACAGCATGGATATATTATCATTAGATCAGACCTTATCTACAGCAGGCTGGGGCACTATTCCAAAGGGAACAGATAACAATGTTTCCCTTGGAACTGAGAAAGCACATGCTGAAAGGTACAGCCTTATGTACACAGTCTGCGTTTTAAAGTTTTCACTGCTACTGGTTTTGTTTTAAATAGAGGACATAATAGAGCCCTTCTCAAATTAACACTGTCTACGAGCTGTATTCATTTTCCCTCACTGGATGTACTGGATTTCAGGTGAAACCAAGACCAACATCAGGAGTAAACCAGGCTATCCCAGCAAAACCTAGAAATAAAACGTATTTTATGTTTTAATTACAGTAATTATGTGAGGCTATCATTGAGTAATTACTGTTCCCAACAGCTGATCAAAATGTTCAGACCTGCTCTCCATTCTGCCTTGTGAATGAACACCCGAGTGGTGTCTTTTGATTGACTGCTCTCGTTTACAATGCAGAGCATCGCCCCGGGACGGCCTCGGTCCCCGGTGCATAATAGAAATGTCTGCTGGAAAGGCAACACGTTGTGTCTGAATGTGTTGGGATGAGGAAACGCTCGATGGCGAGTAATTACATCCAAATTAAACTATTGAGAAATAGCACCGTGGCTATCTTGTTTCCTCATAGAGGCCCGCAATTAAGCCTGCACAACATAACATTGCTGTGGATGAAGTCCTCAGAACTGGTATAGCAAGAATTGCTCCCCAGCTGGGCAAGCAATAAGTTTCTTTAGAACCAGACTTGGGTAAACTGTCTTTAAAACGTACCTTGAAAACCGTGTCTGCTCAGGGTCAGTGATTTTAGAGCTGTTAAACTCAAAATAAAGACTTTGCCTGTTCATCCTGAGACAGTGGTGATGAAGTTGCCCATATAGACACGCTTGAGCAGGTGTTTCTGTTTCCTGCTCTCTCGTTCCAGTTGCTGTAGGCATTTATCCCAGTGAAACCGTGGAAGCACAGCTTCATCTCACACCTGTGTAGACCCATGTCACCTTCTCCTGCACATTCTTTCCAGCATCTCAGGTTCCTCCCACCCTGCTTGTACCACAGGTGAGATCCCTGCGCACCCTGAGCACTACCATGACTGAAATAATACCAACTGCAAGAGCTTAGCACTGCTGCTTAAGCTTCTGAACATCAAACTCCTCCTGATGTTGAAGAAATGAAGACATTAGGATGAAAAGAAAGATTTCTCATGAATGTTAAACAAACTGATGAAAGTTTTGGCCATCCGAATATAGATACAGAATATTCATTTGTAACGTATTTTGGAGACAACAAGAAAACATGCAAACTTCACTTACTCTAGAGTAGGTTTTGTTTGTGACCATCCATAAAGACTGTGGACATCATAGTGTCTAACCGCGGTACCGTCTGGAAGATACTGTTGACCTTCCATGCATGGAGTTTTCACAGTTAAGCCATCTGACTGGTATCCCAAGTCTAAAGGAAAGGAAACAAAAATATTTATCTTTCAATATTGAACATAGAATAATGTTCTGAGTTACTTTGTCTTCATTATCATAATCTCTTCAGTGCTCATAATGCTCTTCTAAGCATGTATACTGCCATTTATCTATAGTTATAAAAATAACATTTCCAAAGTGGACTATTTCTGATATTCTTACGTAGGCATCTGGGTCTCTGAGTGTGCTACTCATTCAGTTACAGACTCTTACTGAAGAGGCTCCAAGAGTAAACAGAATATATCCAAATTCAGAAGATATTGTAAATCTTTGTAAACACTGTCTGATCATCCATATACACAGAAAAATGGGTGTGGCAGGGGATATGGTCTGAATATTAACTTCCTAAGAAGTCATGAGAAACTATTCATAATAACTGAAAAAAACCAGTAAGCAACAGGAGTGTGCTAATAAACCGTTAATAAGTAATTACTCATTAGTACTGCTTTACACCAGTACTTAAGTAAAGCCGAGCTCAGAAATCAAAGTATTTTAATTATTTGACTGTATAACTATATGGTAATGAGAGGAGACACAAGGGCATTTTCTAAATTTTTAATTAATTGCATTATTCATCTGAGAAAACTGCAAAAACAGAGAGTTACGTTCTCTAGCATGCCTAAAGCAAAGCACCTAGATATAAAATAGATATCAAAATCCATATGCAGGCAAGTAGCTGAAAATAACTTCTTTTAAGGGCCATGCAGTTACTGCTGCCACTGATATAGATGGGGTTGAAATGTGCCCATGATCTTAGAAAAAAAGGGCATGTTCTGTTAGGTGTTGTGGTTTTGTGTACCAAAATTAAGGCATTTACACCATGCATACCATATGAGAAATTACATAGTAACCAGCATGACCTTAAAATGTTGTAAGGAATGATCAGACTTACAAGGCATGTATGGTGGCATATTTAGGAGGTCATTTCTACAACCATCAATGGCACCATTCAGAAAAGCTGCTGGTTCATTCATGTCCTAAAAACATAGAAAAAAACCTGATTGTACTTGCTGCAAACCTACAAGACACTCTGAATTCTAAATGACAAACAGGCAGCATTGTAGAAGCCTTCAGAAGCCCTTGCGGCTGCAGTCTCAGTCTGCTGTTCCATGTCTTCTTGACACGTTCACATGTGGCATGCTGCAGAGACAGGGAGATGCAAAGTGTTCCAAGGGAAGAATGGTGAGCCCGAGCTCTGTTTCTCCTTTGCCAACAGTCATGATATACCAAGGTAGTGCCAAGTTTAAATTGAAAGAGGGGAAATTTAAATTGGGCATCAGGAAGAAATTCTTCCCGGAGAGGGTTGGGAGGCACTGGGACAGGTTGCCCAGAGAAGCTGTGGATGCCCCATCCCTGGGAGTGTCGAGGCCCGGGCGGGATGAGGCTTGGAGCAACCTGGCCTAGTGGAAGGTGTCCCTGCCCATGGCAGGGGGGTTGGAATTGGGTGGGCTTTAAGGTTCCTTCCAACCCAAACCATTCTGTGATTCTATCAACTGTATATCTTAGAGCCAAAGTGGTGCTTTTGGCTGGAGGCTCAGGTTCTGCTTGGTGCTCCGTTTACTTTTCCTCCACACTGTTTTTTTTATTTTACTGCATGTCAATTTAACAGCAGACACCCTCTGAGCTTCAGCAGCAGTACATGACCTGTGGTGTGCCCTGCTAGTGTCCAGCAGAGAAAAAAAAAAAAAAATCCAGAAATCAAATGCATTTCTACACTTACAATCCACAGGCCATCAAACTTCACACTTCTTGAGGGGTTGGTGGGATTGTTGTAGAACTCCAGGATTTCTCTTTTCCACCACGCCACTGTGGAATTGCGGAAGAAGTCTGGGAAAGCAGCATGTGCTCCATAGAGCTGTAAAAATAGTAAGAACAAAATAGACACAGGCTAGAAAACATCCTACTGTTAAAATGTTTGATGTTGTTTGAAAAGTTTAAAACCTAATTTACAACATTTTTGGCTCTGTTAGGATGTATCAACTAGTTTGCTGTTATTTTCCTTAATTAATGTGCTGCTATGTCTATATTTGAGTCTGTAACCAAATCATATCAGCATTTACCTGTATTTGGGTTTGCTCAGGAAGTGACTCATTGACTTGTACATTGGGAAGGAATGGCCAGACCTAACAGGACAAAGGAAATTTCAAAATAATGAAGCCACACTGAATATAAACTGGGCATCAGCAACAGAGAGAGAGAACAATTCTTCTCTGCTACTTACTTAAGTGATTAACACCACCAACTGAGGACAACTCAGTTTGTAGTATTTATTTAATGCATCATTTACAGCCAGGCACAAATACACCATTAGCTGACTTTCCCCCTCTGGAGAGCAGGGAAGTCTGGGCTGACCTGTTGCACACGTGGATACAGCATGCCTCTACTGTCATCAGCTTTTTAAGGACAGTACCTTGGAATATATAATGTCAGTGGTATTGGGCCATTTTATGAAGACATCATTCTGTACACCTCTTGAGAAGGTAGGATAATCGGTTTCATTTCCAGAGATGGCTGGATCCTGTAATTAAAAATACTTTTATCCTTATGCTCAAAAAAACCCTCCAAGTTTAGAAATGTTACTGAATAGCTACTGCAATGATTTATTTAAATTTAAAAGAAGTCTTCAAAACTGACCAGGATAATGATAAATCTCATTCCTTCTTCTTTTATTCTGTTAATCAGAGCTGGTAATCCAGCAAAGCGTGTGCCAATGGTGAAGTCCAGCTGCCTTTCCATATAGTCAATATCTGCATATTGGACATCCTGCAGTTCACAAAAACAACTAATGTAACATGATCTTTTTCTCTCTTTTTTTTCCCCCCCAGATACATATTTATTGAAAATCTGCCAAAATAAGTAACCGACTGAACTTTTGAACACTAAAATAGGAAGCAGCTGTAGCTTTAAGCTAAAGCTATTAAATTAATACTACACAACCTATCAGCAAGGACAATACAAAATAAAGTGTTCACTACTGCATGTAGTCTGAGGGTAGAAATTAATACATTACAGAGAAACATGTCCTGGATTTGTACATATGTATATGTACACAGAAACTGCACATATGTTACTATATCTATATGGAAACAGTGGTTCTGCATTGAAATAGTGATGTTAAATACATTTAAAATTAGGTCACATGCAATTTACACTATAATTTTGTTAGATCTGTGTGCTATTCCAGCTTTCCCAACAACCACCTCTGCCAAGTCATAGCTGACGTGACACAGAGCAATATACCATTGAAACTGGCATTGAATTGCTGCTTCATTTTCTTCCTGATTGTTCTTGTTGATCACTGCTCATTCATAGCCAATGTGGTGAGAGCCCGTCACTGACGAAGGCATCTAGGTGCTTCTTTGGTATGAATCATAACAAAAATAAAGCAGCCTAAGGGCTGCATTTAGCATGGCCCAGAGTGTGCAGAGATGTGCAGCTCTGGCATAAAACCTGGTCTTCTCTACTCTACCATGACAATAGGTTTTTTTGGTTGATTTTTGATTTGGTGTTTAAATGGTCTTAGTTAATTCTATGAAGCCAAAGGTTCAGGCATGAGCTCAAATGTTAACTGCTACCAGCGTACATAGGGAATCCCAGCTGCTTTCATGCCCTCCACCAGCTGGGAAATTTCCAAGTCATTCTTGTATCCATAGCGGCACAGTTGGAATCCCAAAGACCAGTAGGGTGGCATGACTGGTCGTCCAATCAGCTAAAAATAAGAAAGAATATTTTTGCTGAGTAGGTGAAAAAAACCCAAGACAAGAAACTAACAAACAGCATTAATTTGTAATAGAGTTAGAATCCTACTGCGGTGTACTCCTGAACAACAAGTTCTGGCGTTGGACCTAGAACCATGTAGAAGTCAAGAATTCCTCCAATGGTGCGGTATGTCAGAGCAGGGGTTGGCTGGAACGTCACATCTGGAATTGGAGGAAATAAAAGGAGAAAAGGATGCCTGGAGTCACCACTATTGCAACCCACTGACCATAAAAATAAAACGCACAGAGAAAATGAAGGGAAGGTTTTCTTACCCATTGCATTGCTGTTAAGCAGAAGAACTCCATGGGCATTGGCATCTTCTTCAAGAGCCATGTAAAATGGCTGATAACCATAGGAATTCAACTTGTACTGAAAAAAAATAAAATACATTTTACTAGGAAACATTGCAAACATTCACTTATTTACACTTACTAATAAATATAATAAAAGACGAGACACAACTGCCAAAGATATAACAAGTAAACTCCAAAATCATGTATTTAAACCCTAAATACCTACAAAACATACCTACAAAACATACCTGCAGCTTCACAATGTGAGTCAGTCTTTTTCAGACTGACCAAGCAGGGAGGAAAGAAAAGGTACTACTGTCTTTAAAACTTGCTAATGAGAAAGTGCTTCCCCAGGACAAAATTTCCCCTTCTTTTCAAACAGGAATAGGTGTCTATATGATCAGGAGATGTTGGTGCCAACTCTGTTATCTGTCATTTACTCAAAAATGTGTTCAAACCTGAACTGGAAATTAGGGCCATAATTGACCACCGCTATTTCATTGGTCATTCCCTGCAAATTACAAATGTGCTGTCTTGTAGGAAATAACACAGGCGTACACACACACGTAAGATTTCTGATTTACCTCTGCAAGTATTAAATTAATCCCCCAATAGTAGGGGTTGTCCTTACTCATGTCTAGCTTTCAGAATAATTGACTGAGAAGAATAAAAATGGAATAATATTCTTTTATTTCTAAGCTATTTGCTGTCTTCCAACACCTGACTCAGGACCCAAGCTCCACACATCGCTCTTGCCAGTCGGTCTAGAGAAGACTGGTTCCATCAAGTCACATTCCAAATTCTAAGCCACGATAAATACAGTTGTAGCCAATAGGGGTGGCCCAGTACCGACAGATATCCACTGGACTTTAAAATCCTGATGAACACCTCTGAAAATCGGTCCAAAAGCCATATTTGCTTCTACTTACGGTAGGAGGCTGGTCCCTTGTGAACATTCCCCAGGTGTGCCAGCTCATGTTCCGTTGAAACATGGTGTGCTCGGTTTCTCCAAATCCATATATGTACTGGGATGCTAAGCGGGTAGAAATCTGTATGAACATGTCACTGAACCTGAAGGTGGGCAGCTGCGAATCCCAGCTAAAATGGAGAGAGGAAAATAAACCAAGAATATAGCGTCTTCAGGACTGCATTTAGCTGGCAGGCACTTTTTTTTCAGGCTACTCTCTTTCTCTGAAAATCTCACTCTTCAATACAGGTGGAATAAAACTGTTATGGTTACCAAGAAAATGTAAAGCACATGAAATGGGGATGCCTAAGAATTCGATGCACAGTCTAGAAACATAAAGCCCTCTGGGTATCTCAGAGATACGTATTATGCACAGGCATCATGCACGGCAAGTGATATCATATTTTGGCAATTTAGTGAAAAAAAAGTGTTTCAGGAGAGTATGATCATATTTTCCTCCCAGTCTGATCCTTGGTGCCACACAGAATACAGTAAATAAGGCACTTTTTACAGTTCACTGGACTTTTTGTACAGATACACTCAATCTGTATTAATAGGTCTCATTTGTTGTAAATCAGCATCTTTACAGTCGGGAACCAAACTGCAGCCTGATGGAGCTCTGCCAAAAAATTGTATCAATCCAGGAGGCTGAATTGCAGTTTGAATGATCACTCTGGTTGAAAATAAAGAACTCAGCTTTCGATTAAGATTTGAGTACTTTGAAAAATGACACGGGAGTGGTTTTTTGAATTAAAAACAACACACAACTGCTATCATAATTGTTCTCTGTTTTTCAGCTCTGTCTTGTGCTTAATCAAGGAAAGAGATGAAGCTCCTTTTAGCCTTATCAGCTTCATGTTACCAAAGTCCAAGATAGCTGAGACACTTTTTTTTTTTCCCTCCCCCCCCCCCCCCTCCACCACCCCCTGCCTATTCTGCATGCACCCCCCCCCATTCCCCAAAACCAAACCAAATGACTGATCCTTAATGATTGGTGGTGTGGTTACCTAGGAAAAATTGTAGGAAGCGTAGAAAATTATTATGCCTCCCAGAGACTTGGGAACTACACAACAAATGGCCTTGGAGATATCTGTGTTCCTCACTGCAACATGCTGTAGAGGACTTTAGCAAGTGTCAGACTATGAAGAGACAGGGGGAAAAACTTAGGTAATTATGAGAAAAAAATAGGATATTGATCAGGGCACCTTCTCCATCCTCCCCCTTTTCGGTGGTCTCACACAATGCAATGGAGAAGCCATCTGCACCGGAGCAGTATCTGGCATTTGGCAGACAGAGCTATTTCATGGGAAGGATACAAAAGCCCATCTGAAGGCATTTAAAATATGGTACACAAGAAAATGGTTTGGCTTCAAAAGAGATAACAAAACGAAGTGAGGGAAAAGAATGTTACTATGGTTTACATGACTGTTCCTGTGCTTTTGCGCCGAACTTGTATACCAAACGGTTTTTTCTGAACTGCAACTTCATAGAGTCGCTCCTTCTCCGTGCTTGTTGGGGAGCTCGGGAGATTTAGTGGTACCGGCACCTCATATCGTGTGTTTTGATAATCGTAAATCTGTGAAGTAAAAATTGACAACTGAGTTGTTTGAAATCTTACCTATAGTCATAGAAGTCTGAATCTGATAGAGAACTGTTGAAAACACTTGCTGAGATTATTTCAATACATACTCTTTAACCAATTCTTTCACATTATTTGGTTTGGAGAAAAACAAAAAACCAAACCTTAAGGGTTTATTTTGGATCAGGAATAGCTTGTCTAATCATTTATATGACTTTAAAGCATATACCTGTATTTAAAATATAAGTGTATATATATATATATATGGTAAATATCTTTCTGATTCATCTTTGAGTCAACTTTGAGAGATTATTTTTAACAAGTTTTCTGTATTCTGAAAGCTGACAGAAGTTGTTTTTTGATGCCTGACCATCTTAAAGCATCACAGTTATTTCAGTATTATTAAATGCACAGTAATGAATTACAGTCTAAACTTTAGTGTATTAAAAATTCTAGAATAAAGGTAGAGTGATTAATGCAAAATAAACTTCACAGTCATGGTAATGCTTATTGATAAATTTATCTGTATGTTAATCAAATGTCTTCAGTTCTAGAATTTCTGGTTGACATTACATATATACATGGACATTACACCTTTGATACAAATAATCCAATTGTAAAACCAAGCACAAAATTCTACAACAAAAGAAGGTGCAAGCTAAGAGTGATAACGACTAATTGGGTAGAAGGAGAAATGTATTTAGGCAATGGTGTTACTTTGTAATATAAAACTGACTATAAAAGCCCTTATACCTTCCATAAATAAGACTGTTTTTAACAATGGGACATTACATACTCATAGAAATTCTGAAATGACATTACCTTAAATTGCAGCATGTGGTTGAGATGGTATTTCACTTCCAAGCGCAATGTACTAATTGGTGTAGTGAAATCCTCATTAGCTCTACTCTTGGCACGATTTAAAGTGAGGTTGGCTGCCAAACCTGACGAGGTGTATTCTACTTTGTCTACAGAATAAAGATTGTTGGAGCCGTAATAGCAGGGTGGAATACCTGAGTTTGATGTCACCTCCTGCAAAGAGAAATAATGTTACACGTTAGTGAGCTACTCTCACTTGCTCTATTTGTCAGTTATTAGCATGGAATCCAAAGCTCCTATTTTTATCAGGTATCTGTCAAATGTAGAACTTTGGGAAAAACTTAACACGTCTAATGAACAATAAAAAAGTAACACAGAACTCACTGATCTCTACACTACATGGGGTATAATCAAAAACTCCAGTCAAACAGGTACAGAGAGTTCAGTCAGAAAAATGAAACCTCATACATTGAAGGAGGATTTAATTTCCCTATTCTGTGAACTTTGGCTCCATACTACAACATGGCTTAGTCTTGGCTTGTTGAAATTCATAAAGTTTCCTCCTTTTTAATCCCATTACCCTCCAGTATCTGGCTGCCTTCAACGGGATGTACACAAAACCCATTAGAT
>NW_010248685.1:0-275 GCF_000690775.1 Eurypyga helias
GTGCCGCTGCCCTGCTGCTCGCAGAGTGTGGATTTCCAGCAGCAGGGATATCTTTGGACCATGACATCAGCCCGCACTCAGCCTGAGCTCACTCCCAGAGTTTCTCCAAGTGTTTGCTCTACAGTTTGGCTCCAAGCGTCGGCACGAGAAAGCTCAACCCAGAAGCCTTAAAAAGACGACATCACCCATCAGCTCCCGGGGAGCCGGCGCTGCAGGAACGCAGGAAGTGCCCACGGGACAGACAGGCTGCGCTCCCCCAGCAGCAGGGGCAGCAG
>NW_010248685.1:509-5766 GCF_000690775.1 Eurypyga helias
TCGCAGTCTGGCACAGCACCATCCTGCCCCACCAGATCACCACCACCCCTGAGAGTGGCACGTCTTTAACCTCCCCTGAGGGCCTTCTGGGACAGAGCTGACGCCCAGGGCTATGGAGCACCCTCCTGTGCTTTGCCATCCACCCACGGGCGTTTTGGGGGGCAGTAGGGTCACGCTGAACACCCTCCCCAGCAGGTCACAGTCTGGCACAGCACCATCCTGCCCCACCAGATCACCACCACCCCTGAGACTGGCACGTCTTTAACCCCCCCTGAGGGCCCTCCGGGACAGAGCTGACCCCCAGGGCTATGGAGCACCCTCCCGTGCTTTGCCATCCACCCGTGGGCGTTTTGGGGGGCAGTAGGGTCATCTGTGCTCTGCCTAATGTTTTCCCAGGCAGAGGGTGTTCTGGAAGAGGGACAGCATTTGTTTTCGAAGGCAGCGGGACCTGGATGTGGCTGAGCAGGCGGCCCCCAGAGCCTTCTTGCGCTGCTCCCGGTTCCCTTAGGCTTTACTGGCATTCCAAGATCAAACGCTCAGCAACGTTTTACCGGCTTTGGACAAGAAGAACCGCAGTGCTGTCTCACACTAACAGGGCAGTTCTCAACTCCTGGCACAACCATAGCATCCCCAAATCGCAGGGTGGCTAGTGCCAGCAGGTCTAGAGCCATAAAAATAGGTGGCAGGGACTCCGACCTGCGGTAGCTGACACTGATCTCTTCCCTCTCGGGAACATGCTCCCGTCTCGTAACCCCAAGCGAACAAGCGCTGCATCACCCCAGCTGCGTGCGCTGGGCCCAGCCACGACGCAGTCACCTCCGTGCGCCTTCAGTCTCAGCCAACTGGTTTTGCTTCCACCAGAGCCCGAAGGACAAATCTGCCCCTGGGCTCGGCTTTGCTGTCGTACCGAATTCCTACTGTTTTCCCCTTTTCACGTGCTGTGCAAAGTTAAGAGCACCTCTCAGCAGGCCACTGTCTCAGGAAAACCTGCCTAAAATTAGACTCAATGCAGATTAACGGACCAAACAGAAAAATAGCCCAAGAGCTAAAATTAGAAGTAATCTAATTAGTGTCTTGACAGTGATTTGTAACCGGGAAATTCCCCCTCTCCTTCCCTCCCTCTCCTTCCACCAATGGCTTTCTCCATGGGATTGTGCAACGCCCTTCAGACCCGGAGCAGAGGTTAAGCAGAGGCGGCTGGAATCCGCCTGCACCCAGACGCCAGCAGTGAACTGCCAGAGGAGCTAACCTCGCCAGTTGATCCTTCTCAGGCCTCTTACACCCCGGCGTCACCTACGGACGGCAAACGCTCCCAAACCAGCCCCACGCAGCGCCACACAGACCCTTCTGTTGATTAAGCATCTCTGGGAATCTCGGAAGCCCTTGTCTCTGCCAGGGGGCTTGGGCAAGACTGGGAAGGGTTTGTCCCAGACGCACACCCCGTTCCTTCCTGAGCTGACGAACACCCCAGCGCTGCCCATGTGAACCACTGCTCCAGAGCGGAACCTCGGTAACCCACAGGTGCCTTCCCATCCACCCCACGCCTGACGCCTGGCCTCCCTGCGTACACTGAGCCCCGCCGTGACGCGTGGGGGAAGCTCCTCGGTGCAGCAAGGCTGCTCCTTTGCGTCTTACCTCCTCGGGTCTGCTCAGCACGTGGCCCTCGGGGCCGGTTATTCCCATCTCCAACATCCTGGTTTGCTCCTACGACATCAAAAGGACAGAGGGACGTTAAAAGGCTGGGAAGCTGTCAGCCACCCCAAAAAGCAGATCCCTCCTGTGTCCAGCCCTTCCCTCGGGACTGCCACCACCCCATGTCCCCTGGGACCACGGTACATGGTGAGAGGCTGCTGCACCCTCGAGGGCTTTGAGAGAGAAGGAGGGAGGATGGGGAAACAGGAGTGAAACCTCTTTGCTGAAACAAGCACGGTGTGAAGAAGACAGTGCAAAACTCCCCAGATGCATCAACGGCACGTGATGTTTACAGCCCTTTCCCAAGGCCCTCCCTGGATCCCCTTCTGAAAAGTGAGTAGTCAGAGTCGAAAGTACTGAGAAAACAATCATTAAAGCCAATTAAAAAGTTCTCCTCCCCAGGCTACTTCTGGGTCCCCAGTACTGCCATTTAATCACCCGGGTATCAGCCAGTGCTAACTCCTGTCCTGTATCAAATTCAGCTCTTCCCTCCCAACCTCCACTCCGCTGTTGACCAAGCTCTGGAGAAACCCAGTCCCCTCTGAAATCTCCAGGCACTGACACGGGGAACGGAGAGGACGAAGCCTCTGCCTGCTTCCTGGGAACCACCACCACACGCGTCGCTCCTCCGTGCTGACGGCACGCTGGGCCCACACCAGCCACTGACGCTGCAAGCGTCCTGACAGAGGGAAGCATTCCCAGGGCTGTGGAGTGCCACAAGGAAGGGTTTGGGCCACTCTGTGCTTGGGCTGGGGCTGAAGTAGAGAGAAACTAGCCAAGGCATTTCCTCGGATCGCTCTTTGTTGGCCGGTGAAAGAGCCACCCACTGTGCACTGCAGCTCTACAGGTCCAAAGAAAAACCGATTCCCAGAGTCTGAGAGGACGTTTGGGGAATGACCCCTTAGCTCCCACTCCTTCAACTCCCCAGAACACGTGAGACGGGGAAAAAACAAGTGGCTGCAGAGCATAACTGTGCGAGGTCTTCTCAGTCTTAATGAACATCAAACCACTTGGACTCCCCCTCATCCAGCACCAGCTACAGCACAGGGGGCCAACACAGCCCACCCCCTGAGCCCCAAACCACACCCCTCCTGACATTCCCTTGCCATTCCAGCTCCATTAGCCGGCTGCTTGCTTACGCAGGGGGAAAATTCCTCTCTCGCTGCGGCACTTGGCAATACACTTTAACCCTCAGCTCATTCTGCGCAAGGGGAAGGTCTCTGCCCCGGCGCACCAAGGAGCTGCAGCCAACGTGTCGCACTCTCATCCATGCGGATAATCACTAATTCCCTATTGCGGATTCCCTCAGGCACACACACTGCCGGCAGAGTCTCCGTGAATTCTGCGCAGCAGAACACCTTTCAGGGGACACTCACACAGCTCTGGAGCCACCCTGTGAGTGCCCCACGCGGAATCTGCCCGGGGCAGATCCCCAATCCCCGTACACCCAGGGAAGGGCTAGTTACCTGTGCGATTATATCCCCGTTTTCAGCGTGAACCTGAGCTATGGCGCCCAGCTCTGCCAAGCAGCTGAATATCTCGTACAGCTGAAGAGAGACAAGAAAAGCTGTTACTGAGCGTCCTGCCCACGCACAGCCTGGGCACCCGGCACGGCCTCCAGACCAGGGGGATGCCAGGAGCGGCTCCGGCTGTGCCAGGGGTGCTCCCCCAAGGCTGCGGCCACCGGCGGATGCTCCAGCGATCTCCACGCCAGACCCCTGCCTCCGCTGGCAGCGGGAGGGCCCAGCTGGCCCACAGCAGGGATGCCATGCCCGCGGCCATCCCCTCGCACCAAGGGGGGTGGGTCTCGTTGTTCGACACCTGGTACAAATCCTTGTAGGCCATGTACACCATGAAGGAGTTCACTCCTAGGGGCAGAGCAGAGGAGAGGGGTGATGAGGACTGACAACAGCAGGGTCACCCCTTGCCCTCCTTCCCCTGGGACCACCCCACAGGAACGGGAGGCGGCCCATGGGGGTCCACACGCAGGGAGCGGCGGGCAGCAGACCTTTCTCTTGGACCATGGTGTGCAGCTCCTGCCGGACGCGGTCGCTCCAGCGGGGGATGTCCACGTGCAGCGCGTAGTCGCAGCAGGCCTTCCCGTCGGCCCACTCCCGCCACCGCTCCAACGCCTCTGCCAGGCTGGACTCAGGCTCTGGCACCACATGGTCCACTGCAAAGGCATAAGGGGGTCAGGGTGGGCAGGGGGTCCCTGCCCGGGTCACCCCGCCATGGCCCCGCACACCGCGGGCACCTCCGCCGGCCCAGGGTCATCTCCACAGAAGCTCCAGAGCAGCTCCGGAAAGGTCCCCATCACCTCTGCCCCATGCCCAGGTTTAGATTAGATATCAGGAAGAAATTCTTCACAGAGAGGGTGGGGAGGCACTGGGACAGGTTGCCCAGAGATGTTGTGGATGCCCCATCCCTGGAAGTGTCCAAGGCCAGGCTGGATGAGGCTTTGAGCAACCTGGTCTAGTGGAAGGTGTCCCTGCCCATGGCAGGGGGGTTGGAACTAGATGGTCTTTAAGGTCCCTTCCAACCCAAACCATTCTATGATTCTATGATTCTATGCCCTGCTCCTCCAAGGGCATTTATCCACAGGGAAGCACACGGAGCCTGGGCTTAGCAGCTTCTGGCATGGGACCAGGGGCTTTCACAGGCTTCTGCCGGGAAGTCAGCTGAAAGGCCTTGCCCTCCCTCACCCCCTTCCCCTCCATTAACACGCAGCCTCCTCCCACGCCGCCTTTTATTGCCGAGCGCCTAATCCCCGTGCGCTGCCACAGCCCACTTCACACAACTTATTTCTTTGGCCCACGGGGCAAGAAGAACTGGGGGGCAGGGAGGGCAAGAAGCCCAGTCCTTGACTGGAAGGACCAGCAGCTGCTCCCGCAGCCCAACGAACCCGGGAGCGCACCGAGCCGTGCCCGCTGCACAGCAGCCAACCAGCGCACAACTTTGCCTTCTCCAGGGAAGGGCCTCAGAATTCCCCGGCCTTTTTTGTCAGCACTGTTTACTTCCGAGCAGCGCGGGATGCCAGGACACGGCTCTGTTCCTCTGCTCAGAGTCATCTGAGCATCACGCTGCCCTGGTCTTATTTAACAGGGGAAAAAACGTGGCGCCATTGTTCCTTTCTGAGGGTCCCGGGGGCACCAGTGGCTGCGGGCAACGAGGCTCCGCAGAACCCGGGATGTGCGAGGACAAGGGGTCCTGTGTAAACCCCCTCTCCCACCACTTCATTAGCACAAACGATCCCGAAGGATCTCACTCTCTAGACTGTGCTGGCAGCGATCATGGAAAAGATGAGCAGGCTGTCAGGGACCTTTGAAACAAAGACTGAGAAAATCAGAGAGAAAGCAACCACGGGGCAACGTGCGAGAGCGCTGGCGCTGCCGTGTATGGGACCCGCTGCGGCACTCACTGATCATGGTAGTTCCTCCGGCCAGAGCTGCTTTCGTTCCTTGGAAGAAATCGTCCACAGCCGTCATCCCCTTGTATGGCATCTGCAGGCGAGTGTGGACATCGATTCCGCCAGGGATCACCATCTTCCCATTGGCTTCTATGGTTT
>NW_010248686.1:0-216 GCF_000690775.1 Eurypyga helias
GCACACACACGGCACACGTGGGCACGCACATACGCGTGGTACCGTGGGGCTGTACAGGCGGTGAGCTGGTACACCCCACCTCCCCCCATGCACCCCAGGGCCCGTCGCAGAGCCATGGGTGCCCATCTGCGTGGCCAGGCACCACCCGCAGAGCTGAGCACGGCCCAGCGCTGCCACCTGCCAGGAGGCTGCCAGCACTTAGGGGGCCAAGGGGGT
>NW_010248687.1:0-11657 GCF_000690775.1 Eurypyga helias
CTATGATTCCATGATTCTATGACTCCTTACCCACCAGCTGCCGTTCATCTGGGGTCAAACGAGCGTGCTGGAACCACAGCAGCCGAAGAGCACAAGCATGCTCTCGCAGGGACGTCAGCATGGGCAGGGGCGGCTGGGGGGAGGCTGGCTCAGGTCTCTGCATCCAGTGCCACTCAGCAGGGAACCACCAGGAGCAGAGGAAAGGGACCTGTCACTTCTCCACCTACTTCCCACAGACTGCAGGAGCCTTCAGAGAAAGCGCTTCATGCCGTGCACAAAGCAAAGGCTGTGCAGGACTGTAAGGGGGACTTTGGCTCGGATGCAGCACCACCCAGCCTGGATGTCTGGGCCCTCTGCTCCGGAAAATGCTCACAAAGGTTTGGGAGCAAGTACTGCGCCTGCCTGCAGTTCAGTTCTGCAGAGGGCAGAACGCCTTTGGCAGAAATCAATTCATCAGTAGTCGCTTTCTGATAGTAGCAGGGAGCAGAGGGGAATGGGAGAGGGAAAAAACCCGGAGCGTCTGACAGCAGAACCACCAGCTTTTCGTTACCCCACAAAGCTGCCGTCTGGGTTTGGAGACGAGTAATCTCACCCACTGCCACGCCTCGCCCTTCCAGGCGCTATCAGCCAGAAAGCCGAACACACCACCTGGCAGCAGACAGGGATTACCTTCCTCTCTCCCCTCTCCCCCCCAGCTCTGTGGGAAGCGGCTGGATCTCAGAAGGGTTCGATCGGGGCACCTGCGGTAGGAGGAGGTGACAGGACCCACTTCCACTCGGCCTAGCGGGCGCGATGCCTCTGCTGCCCGGGGGGAGCACAGCCAGGGCAGCCCCCACGGTGCTGCTGCTCGTCGTTGGTCACAAACCCAGTTTAAGCAGTTTTCTTAGTAAAACACACAGAGTCAGGACGTTTCCCCATTAGGAAATAGCAACTTCTGCCTTCTCCCCAGTCGATAACCCAGTCTGAGGGTAGAAACTGCTGTTGAAAACTGGTCTGTCTGGGCAGGGGGTACTGAAAACCCAGGGGGGGGCATCAGGCCAGCCGGCAGCTCTGCACAGTGGCGTTCAGCCCCTCCTCCAGGAAGGAAGGAACCTTGTCCAGTGTTCCATCGCCACAGAAACGCACTCCGGCTTGATTCCAGAGCCAGGCTGATCATCGTCAAAGCTGTCCTTATCCCTCACTTATTCCAGGCAAGGCCACTTCAGCTCATTTTGCTGAGGAATGCGACTCTGCAGCTCTACAAGGCGACTACCAGAGCAAAGGAAGCCCCGAGAAAGGTTCTGTAATGAAGTCTCTCACCTTTTATTTTGTTCATTTACACTTCTGGCACTGACAATTCTTTGAAGATATTTATTTTCATGTGAAGACCAAACTTCATTAAAGCAATCAGAAGTCAATGAAATAATTTTACATCACTTAAGTTCCAGAAAATGTACACCACTTTCATACATTATTGGCCTGCCCGGTTGCAGAAGGAAATGGCATGTGTTTGACGCCGTTAATAAATAACTTGGACGACCCAACGATGAGTTTTGCCAAAACCTGTTTTGTACTGAATTCACGCCCAGGGATTCCCACACGCCTGGCGGTGCCGCGCGCTTGTTGTCATCCAGCGCAGAGGCGTTACCGCCAGTGCGGCCTCCAACAGCGTCTCAGGGGTTCGACACGGAGTTTGTCACAGAGAGAGCCGGTGGACAGCTCTGTAGGGGTGCGAGATTCCCGACGGAAAGCGGAGGCGCGACGCGTGTCACTTCCCCCGTGATGCCCTGGACCGGCAGGATACTGCGCACGTGGGGAACACCGAGCACGTGAATGATCCCACCGACCTGGCGGGGAGTGCTGGATCACCTGAAGAGGTGGCAGGGGTGCACGGGGCGGGGCCAGCGGTGTGACGCGGCATCCCAGCACCACGAGACCCTCTGGTTTCACACCCGCTCAGGATGCAGGAAGCTCCACCTGCAGAAGTGACGACGACGGCCGTAGGTTCGGTCTGTGTAATGTTTAAGGCCGCAAGGGAACTTTGCCTTCAGCGCCTCAGAAACTGAGGTTTCCTTTCGAAAGAGGTGGCCGTTACTCGCAACCCACCGGCGCGCCCCACATTTACAGACGGGCGACGGAAGGCCAAGGCCGATTTTGACAAGTGTATCTCAACAGAATCGAGGGGTGTGACTGAACCAGAGGCGAAGCTTTATACTCACAGGCGCCACATCATTCACGTGGAACACACCATGAAGCACTGGAACAGGTTGCCCAGAGAAGCTGTGGATGCCCCATCCCTGGAAGTGTTCAAGGCCAGGCTGGATGTGGCTCTGAGCAACCTGGTCTAGTGGAAGGTGTCCCTGCCCATGGCAGGGGGGTTGGAACTGGATGATCTTTAAGGTCCCTTCCAACCCAAACCATTCTGTGATTCTAATGTGAAAAAGCAAGGATTCAGACAAACTCTGTGTTCTTGAGGCCTGAGCCTGGTCAAACTTCCCCTGGTGTGAGCGAGCTCGGCTGAGGCCGAGGCGTGAGCCCCTCTGACGGGAGGTGTCAGATTAAAAACATGCCGCTGGTTCACACGGACAGGTCATTGTGGCTGAAGTACATTCCCACATACAGAACTCTGGAACACCATTAATACCCATTTACAAAACACGACGGTGATGGTTATTGGCACATAAAAAACTCCTTCTCTATATGAAAACATACACAAAATAGATAAGAACTGCCATTGGTTTTCAGACTTAAAATCTATATATAGTTGCCTTTAAGGAGTTTTAACCCCCGGTATCACAAACAACACTATTTCTTTAACAATGTTCACCTAGATTTTACTGTGCTGACATTTGTAACACTGCCACAACCTAGACCACTCTGTGGATTATGCTGAACTGTACTGTACACAAGGCGATGAAGATCGATAGAAAACCACTAAGATTTTTGCACAAAAATGTGACTTGTTAAAATCCGGAGAACGACTGAGTCACTTTATAGGCAGCAGCTACATGTAAGCTGTAAATGTTACCCGCAGTAAAAACACATTTTGCCATAAAGCACATATTGTGGCATTATCTGCTTCTGGCCTGGTACACAAAGCTCCATTTTCTTCCCAATGCAGAGGAATGGGTTTTTGGGTGGCTTGACTCGCAGAAAAAAGTGCACAAATACCTAACTCTTTAAAGTGCTTTGCAGAACCGCCTCTTCTGCCTCGATTTCTACCCCCAGATCTCTCTGTGCTGTGAGACTCTGCCCCTTCCTCGCGTAGCGACGTGCAGCTAACAAAGCCTCTCGTGCAAGGACAAGGAACATTTCGAGAAGACTGTGTTAGAAGAGCGTTGATGCTGAGAAGGAGAAAGTTGGGTCAAAAGCTGCAAAGAATGGGTCTACCTTTTATCAGCCCACTGCGTGCCTCTGGGACTGCACCCAGCGCCCTCGTGGCCGGAGGAAAGACGCTCGCTCAGGGCCTGCGGCAGCCCCGGGAAGTCAAAACTTCACCCCAAGTGACCAAGAAGGGAGAAGAGATTTCACTGGGGAGAACAGCGCCAGCCCTGCAAGCTCCATGGCCACGGCCTCACCTCTGCGGGGGCATGGGAGAGGAGCACTCATGTCCTTCTTCCCCCTTAGCCTGCCGTCCCCAGCCATAGCAGCGAGCCCAGTCCCTTGGTCCCGCCACCCTCCCACACGGAGGAGACGTCAGAGGCTGCTCCCTGTGGCTACGACACCCGTCTCTACAGAAACGTGACTCCGTGGGGCTTCTGGTGCGTCCTTTCTTTCTTCTTCCCTCCCGACCTGAACTCCTACACCAGCGAAATGCTGCATTTACCGACTCACGCAGAAGTCGGTCGGCGTTGGTGACCCTTGGGATGTACCCTCTCCTCTCCCAAGATTTCTGTCGGCTGTCACGGCGACTCGCAGGGTAGCAGCGCCCACGACAGCCATCTAGCTACGGTGTGCGTGTCGCAACGCGGCCTCGGCCCTCCAAATGAGTCCTGGGGCCCGATGTCTGCTTTCAAAACAGGTTTGCTTCTCGTGTTAAAAGATGAGTTTGATCAGCAGAGTGACCAGGGGAAGAAACAAGTGGCAAATTATCTCTACACCCACCCCCCCCAAACACTTTTGAATTTCAACACGGGGAACAAACTACTATATGTGAATTAATGTGAAATTTAAAAAGATTAAAAAATGCATCAAGACCTGTTCCTTTTATACTTGCTGTTAGGTCAAAAGATGTGGAGTCAGTAGATTAATCAGAATTAAAACATCTCAAACTGCTGGGTGTAATCAAGATGCCCGACTCTACCAGCAGTATGACTCCAGTCTTCCTGATGCACAGAATACCTGATTTAAGTGTGCAGTCCTTGTGAAGAAACGGCTTCACGTCCTCTGCAGAAAGCTTTCAACAACACGATATTGTGCTCAGAAATACTATTTATGCTACTCCATAAATTAATACCCTGTCCTAAGAAATTATTCAGCTTCGCTGTATTTTTATTCTTTTACCTGGAATATTACAAAGCCTACCCTTAGCAAAAAACCTCTTACAACTTAAAATATGCACAAATATTAAAAAAAAAAATCTTTGCAAAATAGAAACATTTATTTAATTTTCTTCATACATTATAAATGTTCACAGATTCTAAAAATAAACCCCTAATTACTTAAGATTGATTTCAAGTATTTGATCTCATTTTTATTACACGTGATGCCTGGTGCTAGGTTCAGTGTTTCTAAGGTAGGGAATGTTATCTTGGTGGACAGCAACCCTAACATGAAGACTTATCGCCACCTCTCTGTGGGCGGGGAAGGGGGAGTGATGGGAAAGAGGCCGATGTATTTCGTACCCTAACAGCCAGTAATGCCTATGAATAAAACGCGTGTTTCAACCGTTTTGCCTGGAGAAAAAGAGCACGGGACGCACCCCTTCGGAAAGCCGCTTCCAGTCGCGTGAGAACACAAGCCCTGTGCCGCACGCAAGCGGGGTCGCCTTGGAGAACGGCCGTGAAACAAGGCTGGCGGAGAGACGGTCGTTTGCTGCTACAGCGCCCCGGCCCTGCCTGCAAAACAGAAGAGACTGACCCTGTGACAGGGACCTTTCCAGTGACTTGGCTTCGGCCACGCCCAATAAACGCCGCGGTTTCCTCTGCCTGTGGACACAAGGGCCACGGAGCGCCAGGTCAGCACCGACACTGCGCCGGGGCAGGGACACACCCCCCCGAGCAAGGGGACCTTCACAGGCGTCACGGGGAGCGTGGGCTTACGCTTTGGGGAGAGTCAGAGCCCTGAGTCCCTGTTCTCACAAGCCAGCAGACACCCACTTCAAGCTACCAACCGCCCGAGCGCAGGTCGAGCCTGACATACCTATTCGCATGCTGTTCTGGGCAACCAAACTGTTCCGAGTAAGGCCCTGCAAACACACACTTTTCGGGTTTGTTCTCCTCTGTGCCAAGTACCCCTTTTTCTCACTGCAGGTACTGCACCTCCAGTGAAGGCTTCAAAGAGGTGACAGCCTACGGAGACCTCCCGTGGCGGGAGCATTGGCAGCCAGGCCAGGAGACCTGTTTATTTTCATCAGCTGGTGCTTTCAAGCGTTAACAATCCCGGGCAAGATGGACGGTGTGAGACTCCACCCCTCAGCGCGCACAGAGATGTTCAAGGTCGGGCCACTCCGCAACGATGAGTGTGAAATTCCCTCTGTCCTCTAGGCCTTCCCCCTTTCAGTCCCAGTCAAGTCACAGAAGGGTGCTTTCAAATGGGTTCTTTCAAAATATATTTCTTTGATTAATGAAATAAAACAGAAAAAAATGCAAAATACGCCCAATTGCTGAAAGTCGATAATTGGAGAGTAAGAACTCCTCCCGTAGATAGCAGCTGGCATGATGACAGACTTCCTTATGACAACAAAATCCCACATACTATCCAATAAAAATAATTTAGTAACAAACATCCAGTCTCACTTTTGACAGTACTTCGACATTCTAAATATTTTTCAGCCCAAGAAAGCCCGCAAAGCAGATCTATAAAAGCTAACGAGCCCAACAATTTAATCTTTACACAATGAAAAATAAATGTGTTTTTACCAAAGAAATGGGGGTGGCCCACAGGCAGAGGAGGTTTTCCACATTCTTTCGGGAAGCAAACGTTTCAAAGATCAGAATTTGAATTGTTGATGCTTTCAAACTCGTATCTCTGATGACTTAAAGCAGCGAGGGCAGGGCAAGGAAAAAGATAACACAATATTTTTATGTAGCTGCATAAAATTCAATTCGCCAAGGCAAGCCATCATGGCAGGTGAATAAAATCCAACTCCTATTTTCATCACCACGCTAAAGGCAGCCAAGTTGATTTTTTGTGCCTGACATTTTCTTGACAATTTTGCAATGCTTCAGTAAGGCAATTAATATGAGATGTAGGCTTCTGCCCACTGCTAATATTTCTCTTCAGCTCCATCAAGACACTGGTTGACTAAGAACATTTGAAGGAAAAAAGTGCTGGGCTTCATCTGCTCTGCACCTCTGAAGATAAACTGAAGGCAATAAGATTATTCACAAGCGAAAGGTGCAAAGGGGATGAGCACCGTGCGTTTAGCAGCACAAACCCTCCCCCCTCCTTTTCTTTCTTCTAGCTAATGGTATTTTGTGTTTAAAAGTAGGCACAAACCCAAACGTTCAAGTGCAAAAAAAAAAAAAAAGGAAAACAAAATTCGGGTCATTCCAACTAAGCGAAGCCTCTACGTTGTCCCCAGTTCATTTGGACGTGCGGCCACGTACTCCGCTCTGCTTTCCTGCCGCCACGTCGCCCATTTTGGCGGCTTCTCCCACAAGCCCCGACTCCCGACTGTAGTGTGTACTCCAGAGCAGCAGTGGTAGACAACCCGGTGTAGCACAGACGCACGCCACCCCAGTGAACCTCCACCCAGGTGACTACGGCTCTCTACTTGTTATCACAAATAACTAAAAATGGAAATCCTCTTAGGGTAAATTTGGGAAATGTTCCCTCCGATAGGTACAGGAGGTATTTCTATTTTCCTAATCAGTTAAACCTTTTCAGTGGCTACCATTACCGCAGCTCCTGCCTCCACCATTCACCGTTCCGCACGGCAGCGCTATCTGCAAGGCTGCTATGGGACGGGGATCTGACGGATGCCGGCTGCTTTCCGATCAGCCGCTCTATGATTTTATCTTTGGTCAGTATTGAAGATCAGGACAACCACTGACCACCCAGGAGAGCCTTCTGCATTCATCCGGTACAGTGCACCCTACTAAACAGTGTGGGACTGCGCATCGGCGCGCACGCTTGGTGGATTCGGGTCATCGTGGACTGCAATCTCTTTGGGCAAGCCATTGCTTTTAGTTATCAAGAAAACACTAGCATATTGGATTTTCTCCCCAACGGAGCGTTTTTGAACATGAAGGCATTTTTAACTAGACAGTAGAAAGGAGAACCAGACCAGAAGCAGGGCAGTGAGGTCATCAGAGAGCTGCTTTTCCCCCAGAAGGCTTTTAAATGATTAAATACAGCAGCAGCTGAAAATTATTCCACATCAGAAGCATCGTTGTCAGAAAGATGGTAATTACTTCCCTTCACCCGAATATACTCGATATACCTCCCTTCATCAGAATCTGACATACCACATGTACATAGCCTGTTTTCAAACAAAGATTCAATTTCCTCCAGTTTCTTCCCTTTAGTCTCAGGAAGGCAGCCGTAGATGAACACCAGTCCCAAGGCAGCAAACCCTGCGTAGAGGAAGAAGGCCCCTGCAACGTAAAACAACATGCACAGTCGGTTAGAGAAGTTCCCATCCCTTCTCTGCTCCAGAGCAGAGAAGCAGGAGGCAGAAGCAGCAGGCTGCAGGTACCAAAGGACTACGGAAAAGCGATGGTCGGAGTGGCATCGTTAAAACAACGAGCTGCAGGGCTGTGGTTGTAGGAGAAGGCTGCTTTATTGCACCGCTCCACAATGGAGTAAATTAACAAAAGCAATCTCATTTCACGTGCAAGACAATACACATCTTTTTTGGACAAGTCCTTCTGCTGTTAAAATAAGCAGCAATGAAATGGTCGCGTACCCAATAAAGGAAAGCAGATACGAAAGGCAAGAATTTTCTTAGTGTATCTTAACAGCGAAGGACACACTAAGACACCCCCTCAGAATAAGAAACTTTAGCAAAAAAGAAATAGTCAGGTTTAAAATAATGCTTGTGACTCTTACACCTAAGTATTATTTAGAAGTCCTCTACAGAGACAATTAGCAGTGAGAAAGAGCTCATCCCCCTCACCACCCACCTTCCCTAGGAGGGCAGAGAGGGTGCCAAAGGACCAACAAACATTTACCTGCCACGGTTCTAGACCAATGACTCAAAGGAATGCCAAGTGCAGCTGAAAGGCTCTGTGCTAGTAATGAAGTGAAGGTCACAACAACTCCCCAGCAGCTTAATGTAGTTTCAATGGCTTGTGCTGGAGTGGCTGAGCAGTAACCTGACAAACTCCCCACAGGCTCCAGCAGACAGGACTTGATCAGGGAGTGGGGCAGTAGCATCTTACACAGCTGTTTCTGCAAGGACCATAGGATACTGGCCTTGGATGCCATCATAAACTGGAAAATTGCAGATGCTGCCTCCTTAAGTGAGAATCAGCATATTTCACTAAGTCAAAAGTGGGTTTTTTTCCAGCTTCTCTATTTCAAGCAAATGTCTAGGTTCTCAGTTAAGGACAGAAAGAAATGTTTCTGACGAAAGCTGGACCAAACTCTGATCCAGGCAGGTCGTATCAGGTCTCTAGCCTTCCTAAACCACAGCGGGTTGAGAACGCTGCACACAGCAAAACCAATTGAGTGACCCAGAATCAGTAAAAAATCTATGCAGCAGTGGTAGTGCTGCACACAGGGACACACACTGTTCCTTACCATAGTACGTCAGATATTCAGCCGTATGCAGAAACGTCAGTGACACAAGCACATTGAAAACCCAGTTGACTCCAGAGGAACACGCGTTTCCTGTACTCCTAGCCCAAAGTGGGTAAATTTCAGAATTGACGGTCCAGGGCATAGGACCCATCCCTAAGAATTAGGAAAATAAAGATCAATCTCAGGACTCAAAAGCAAATTTAACAGGTAGGCTCACTATTTGACATTCTACCTTTATAATTTTTTAACTTGTGCAAAAAAAATGTTTGCTTACCAGGTGCAAAGAAAACCAAGTACAAAATAAGGCCCAGAAGTGCTGTCCAAGAGTACGGAGTGGGGCAGAAATTGTATGCCCAAAACAAACTTTCCTTTTTGAATACTGTTTCATTTGAACACCTGAAAAATAAAAAAAACCCCTTCATATTAAAGAATTTTCAGGGAAATGGGTGACATCTCAATATAAACATGGCACATAATGTCCGATGAAAAGGTGATAAAGGTACATTTAACATGAAAAAACTCCATCCCTCTTAAGTTATCAAGATCTTTAAGCCAAGTCCTACATTGAGAGATGTGCTTTTTCCCAAGCCTGGTCTCAGGAAGAGTAACCAGCAGAACATTCCTCAGTTTAGACACATCCCTTGTGTCTACAGATCTCCTTCACCTGACTGGTCTTTACTGCGCAGGTGGTCATACCAAAGTCAATGAGATCATTCTCAAGAATATCACACCATGCAAAAAGAGCCACAGCAGGACCTCAAGATAAAGATGCTGCACACAAGGATTTAGGGTCAAATGGAAGTTAGTCCTTACGTCACTGATGAACCAAACTGTGTGTTGCACACTTTGGGTGTAATCAGTAATGTTTATGGAGTGTGCCAGTCTCAAGTGAAGTTATGAAGAGAAGAGGCATATCCTTTTCTATGCAGTGAAATGATTTCTAGGAAGGTAGCGGTCATGGTTTAGCCCCAGCTGGCACCTAAGCACCACGCAGCCGCTCGCTTGTCCCACCCCTCCCCAGGTGGGATGGGGGAGAGAATCGAAAAAAACACTTGTTTATTGGGCTGTGATAAGAACAGTTTAATAGGATAGCAAAGGAAGAGGAAATAATGATAATATTAATATTACTCATAAAGGAGCATACAAACCCAAGTGATGCATAATGCAACAATTGCTCACCACAATTGCTCACCTCCATCAACAGCCTAACCCCAGGCAGTAATCCACCCACCACTACCACCGTGCCCCTCTTCCCCCTTAACCTGTATACTGAACACGATGCCTTAACGGCATGAAATATCCCTTTGGTCAGTTTGGTCATGGCTGTGTCCCCTTCTTCTCTATAAGAAGCTGGGAACACAGGTGCAGTATGAGAAAATGAGAAAGTCTGTGGCTTAATATAAGCATTGTTTGGCCAGAACTAAAAACTCAGTGTTATTGACATTCTTCTCAACACAAATCCAAATCAGCCTCATACTAGCTACTGTGAAGAAAATTAACTCTATCTCAGTAAAAATAAGAATCAGACCAGAGGTAAACCATGCCTGAGCTACTGAAAGAAAGTGTCTGTATTCCAAGGACTATGTGGAAATCACATATTTCAAGGAATAGGTATGAAATCAGGTATTTCCATCTAATTGTCAACAATATCACATATTTTAAAGGAATACTGGCAACTTGATTTTTTGTTATAATCTATTTTTTAAATTAGCATTTGGTTAAAGGGACAAGAAGTCATAGTTTTAACTAGAGAAACTTTTCAGCTGCAACCACCTCAATTGCTAAAAGGGAGAGAAGACTTAGCCAGACACCGCCCTTTCATATGCAAACGATGTTATTTACTTGAAGAGAAGGAATCATAGGGAGCTAACAACTGCCTGGGTTATGACTTCCAGATCAGCTGAGCGCTTACCTGAAGGACAGGACCCTCTTGACATCAGGAAAACTAGAACAAAGATGCCTGGCATGGGTGATAGCTAGGCAAAGAGGGGCAATATGGTGGAGCAACAGACACCCTGAAATGTTTCAGAGGACCTACCACCACTGCAGTTAACTTCCAACAGCAAACTCCAACAAAACACTTCTCTAACTTTCCTGTTAAGGAATGACCAGCCAGCCCCAGGATGACGAGGAATGTGCTAAGCCCCAATGGCCAACACACCACCACTCCTGGGGCAGAAATCTTCCTTAAGTACCAACAGGACACAGCAGGATATCATCAGGAAATGCTGAGCCCTTGATGTGCTGCCGGCAAAGCAGCCGCTGCCAGCCTGCACCTTTCCACCCTGCAGCAGCCCTGCCTTGCCAAGCTCCCCCTGAAAGCCCATCTCATCCAGCACATACAGATTCACTTTCAGTCTGAGGAGAAAAACACGCAGAAAACAGGCCAACCAGACATCCCACTCAAAGAGACGTCCCCCAGGTCTGGATACGCAGGCTCGTGGCCTCAGCTGCTGCCTGGACACTGGAGCACCCATCAGCCTAAGACAGCAGCAGCTTCCATGACAGAGATTTTTCACCTTTTCTCAGCCAAAATTACTGCTGCCATCCTTGCCATGTCTTCATCTTGCTTCTAAGCATCACCCCACTTCCTTCTTCTGTCATTTTACTCTTTTCTGGCTCCAGCTCAGCATTTCCTTTGAGGTTACAAGCACGAGGCACATATCATTCCCTGTTAGTGTCCATGCTGACACTTCCCTACCGCTCTACACACTTCTCACATGTGCGGGTCAAACCATGTTTGAGCTATGTCCCAGGCACAAGACATGTAG
>NW_010248688.1:0-1171 GCF_000690775.1 Eurypyga helias
AAAACGTACGTTTTTGTAACTGTCTGTTAACAGTCCGTAGGTTTGGTTTTTTTCTTAGAAGCATTTAACGCTTTCGGTTTGTGCCTTTAGAAGAGCACAGGCTGACTTTGGTTTCAGACGCTGAGGAGCCATGTGCCCGTCACTCCTTCAGCAGGCAGTGGCGTGGCGCTACTCTCATTCCCTGACTCGGACTGCTCAGGAAAACATTTGTGAATCCTGTGCCCAAACCTAGCGGCTCTTACGCATGCGTAGCTCTACTCAGACGCTGACATCAGCGTAGCTTTCAGGTGTTGTAGAGGTGTTACAAATGCTTGTGTGTTACTTGTGTTTTCTGTTACGTTTTCCAGTGTGCTGTTGGAACAACAGGCCAGAAATCTATCTCTAGGGTGATTGAATACTTGGAACACTGCTAGATACTTCACTTCCGCTGCAGGCACTCTGAGGCTGGAGCTGCCCTTAGACAAACGAAGGAGCCCTGGAAGGAGGCACCAAGAGCGTTCGTCTGTCTCACTCGCGTTCGGATTTTTAAGGCTACCTGGTCTCTTAACCATGCATTCAGCGTTTTCTGAAAGACAGTTACTACATCAATCTGCAACTATCAAAAATGAGGGGGAAAAGGTCCTGAGGAAAGTAAATAAAGAAACCATGCTGTTTATGATGCAGTGCAGTATTTAAATATTTTTTGGCAGGGTTTGCCCTCCCTATCCTTTTTTGGGTTTTTTTCCTGCTTTGTTCGTGACAAGTTTCAAGGGGAAGGACTTGCTGCTGATAGTGCAACTGCTGTTTACTGTTGAGCCACTGTTTCGTGCCAGCCAGGTGCAAAGGCAGCTTAGCTACTGAGGTATCACACAAATGTCTAATAAAGAAGTTCTGGACAGCAGCACCGCTCCGATTTGAGTTTAATTTGCTCTTGCTTTTTGTATTACTAGATTATTCCAAAATCATAAAATATAAATTTTTAAATACTTTTGTGATTTTAACTACTGTCTATATTTAAAATTTGTTGGAATCCAAAGAGGCGAGGATTGGATAGTTTATTTTTTATACTGTTTTGATTGAAATTAGGTGGTTGAACTATTTCTCGGTTGAAAACTGTCACAGCCCACGTACTGTAAGCGGATAGACCGTAACACTTTGTAGTTCCAAGAAGCATGCAACCCCCCCCGCCCCC
>NW_010248689.1:0-1613 GCF_000690775.1 Eurypyga helias
CGTCCATCAGCCGGGAGCCCACCCCGACATGGAAACCCCTGCACGGGGCTGGTGTCGGCGCTGCTCCCGCCCGTTGGATGCTGCCGGTTTGAATTAGGTCAGGCTTTCATCTTGGGCAGGCTGAGCTCCCCGCTCCAGCCCCGGGGATTGATGAGGGGTGGCAGGCGCCTGGGCAGGGGGGGAAGAGGCTGCAGCACTGTGGGGTGGCGGGGAGCTGAGGACGCGCCGTGTCACCGCACGGAGAATGGGTGACGCGGTGTTTTGAAAGCACCTCCTTTATGATCCGCCGAGATCAGGCGAGCGGGGTGTCAGGAGAGGCTCCAGATAGACTCGTGCCTGGTACTTCTCCAGGGTTGTGTCCTGGTGAAGCTCTGCTGCGTGAGCTCTTCCGTGAGCTGCAAGGGCATCCCACAAGGAATGTGAAGGTCTTGGGATGGTCCAGGGTCTCATCGCTCTGTGATGGTTACCCCAGGGTAGTACCGGCTCTCAGCATCAGCCTCCATGCAGGGGGGATGGGGAAAGATGGGCAGAGGACAGGGATGGCTGAGACATGGGGGTGAAGCAGAGTCCGTAGCGTGGAAAGGTGCTCAGCCCTGGTACAGCACAGGGTGACAGGGAGGCTTTGGGAGGGCGGCACCAGACTGGGCGCTGAGGCTGGCTGGCGTCGAGGCACCCCCACACTCATGCAGTGCTGAAGCCTGCCCGGCCTCTCACTGCCCCAGTGACTACCAGTAAACCCCCTGGGAAGGAGCAGTGGGATGTGGAAGCGGGAGCAGAAGACGGGGCTGGCATCCCATGCTGCCCCGTTGCCCAGAGTTAGGTGTCGAGGTTGCAGTGAGACTTTCTTCAAAGCTGCCCGCTCCTTCTTCACAGGGTAACGCGGAGAGCTCTCCAGTTACAGTGCTAATGACCACAGCAGTTTGGTGGCTGTAGCGGTAGATTGTGGAGATAATTAGATGAGGGATTTCCAGCTCGTTTGGCCGGATGATGAAAGCCTCCTCTGCACCCGGGCAGAGCTGTGCCACCCTCCCCGCCAGCAGCAACAGCCCTCCGGCCCGTGGCACCTCTAATTAACTGGAGAGGGCTGCTGGAAATGCATTTTTCAATTAATTCTCCCTGATTTCCCAACAAGAGCAAATGCCAGCTGGGCAGTGCCCACCGGAGAGCGAGTGGCTCAGGGCACGGATGGGGCAGACCCCAAGGGGTCTGTAGGTACGGCACCCTGGGGTGAGCTATCGCCGGGTACACCGCGGGGCTGTGCCGCAGAGGCTCCTGCTGTCCCAGGAACGTAAAGGGGGGGGTTTTGGGGGCAGATGCTTGAAGACAACAGTCTGCTCCGGGCTGCAGCTTGTCTCTGTGTCACGTCAAGTCCAAGCCCTGGATTTGAACCTGAGCTGAGTGCAAGGAGCGGAAATTTGGAGCCTGGGTCCAGTGGAGAGGCTTGCTGATATTTGTGGGTTTGGTGTTTCCCAGAGCAGCGAGGGGGGTCGGCACTTGTCGGGGATCTTGTGTCCCTGCCCAGCTGGGGCACCCGCAGCTCTCGAGGCTCTGCAGAGATGTCACCTGCCCAGGTTCCCTGTCCCAAACACCCAGTCCGAGGCCTCTCCCATCCC
>NW_010248689.1:1774-3749 GCF_000690775.1 Eurypyga helias
AAAATGCTTGGCAGGACCTTCCCATTCCATTTATCCTACAAAGACCACAGAGCCCCCGTGGTCACGGGCTGGAGACAAGCGCTGGGCTGGAAGGTGAGTTGGTGCTGGCACCGAGGACCCGGCTCCAGGACCACCTCTGGGCTCTATATTTGTTCCCTGAACCCTGAGCCAGCAACAAAGCCTTCACCGGGGCTGCTCCGCATGGACCCTCCATTGCAGGGTGCTGGTGGTCCAGCCGCGGCACCCAGCGGGGTCTGCCCCTGGTGCCCCCCGCCCTCCCGGCCACCCACGCTCCCCAGCGGTGGCTGCGTTTCAGCGGCGTATCTATAGTCTGCGCTGTACTTGACGTCCCCGCCAGATGAAAACTCCCATACAAACCCAGGCTATTATTATCTCCGTCTTCCACTGTGCTAATGGTCTCTCAGGAAACAGTCTTTTTTTTTTTTTGCTTCTCTCTTTTTTTTCCCCCCAGCTTTTAAAGCCCACGAATACCGGAGTGGTGGTAACGAAAAGCCAGGCACGGCAGAGCCCTTGCCAAGCGCAGGGGAGCCGGCATCCCCCTAACCCAGCGGGGACAGGGAGCAGCAGCCGGGCAGGACCAGCCAAGGACCAGCCCCGGGGCTTTCTGGTAAGCTGAGGGCTCGGAGGGTGATGGGCAGCACTGGGGTTACTGGGCTGTGGCACGGGGCCACTGAGAAACCTGCACCATGAGGGGTCCTGGCTGCCCCCCACCTGCCAGCCTGTGCCACTGGGGTGTCTTCTCTGCCACTCATTCTCCTCTGCTCGCTCCACGTTTGGGTGCTTCGGTGCTTTGCCTGGTCCCAGACCGCTCCATCTGTTGGGGTGCTGGCAGCTCTGCCCGTGGGCTGCATGGTGCCGGCCCCACAGCCAGGGTTTCTGCTGGAGTAATCACCCGTGGATTATTTAGGGCTGACAAGTGGCTCCTGTAAATCAGAACGAAGCGAAAGCCACGAGAAGTGAGATTATATAAACGGTGCTGGAGGCAGCCACGGTACAGCCTGTAATTAATTCATGGCAGGGAAGTGCTTTGAAGATTCAGGATGCCATGGATGCCAGGAGTAAGGCATCCCGAGGGGCAGCACCCGATGGCTCAGGGTCCTGCTCAGCCCTGGCTCCTCCGGCAGCTCCTGCACATCCCCACTCCTACTGGAGGGATGCTGCATGGGGAAAGGGGTGCTTGAGCACCCCACGAACCCGCTGGTGCCAGACTTGGCCCTGCAGAGCCTGTCCTGCAGCCTCCATCCTCCCTCCCAAAATCATGCACGGAACACGGCTCGGGAGCAGGGCCCGTTTGCTTTGGCAGGAGTGCAGGGATGGAGGGATTGCGGTGGCTGTTGGGGATAGGACAACACTCTGCCATGTCTGGGAACACCCTCAGGGCTACAGAAAGTTTATGGGTTAGGAAAACTTTGGTGGCATCCCATCCATTGGCAGCTCTGTGGACCCAAGGGCATCCCAAAATAGGCCGGAAGGTGCCCAGCTCACAGTGACGGGGTTCCTGGGGGCACCCCACTCCTGCTCAGTGCCTCATGGTGATGCTGATGGGGATGGCAGGACTGGGGCAGGGACATGCTGTGCCTTGGGGTGACACCGAGCTGAGCTGCTTCTTCCCGTTCCCTCGGCAGCACCGGCTCCATCGGCGATGCGAGCGATGGCAGACCAGGCTGCGGTGGTGGCGGACACTTCTCCAACCCTGGCACCGTCCCCGGGCTCGCCTCAGCGCAGTGACACCGACGGGTCCCCGTGCTCGCCTCGGCGCAGTGACACCGACGGGCTAACGCCCCATCCCACTGGCACCAGGGAGGACGGCGGTGGCCGGGATGGCTGTGGGCTCATTTTTGCCGTGGATGGGGACCCAAAGCCTCCCTCCTCACCCCAGCCCGGGGGGATGCTCCTGGCTGACCTCCCACGGGGCCCCCAGTCCCGGCTGAGCCCAGCCAAGTCCCGCACGGCC
>NW_010248690.1:0-3063 GCF_000690775.1 Eurypyga helias
GTGTTGGCAATACAGCCCCAGCACCGGGTGCCGAGCACCCAGCAGCCGGGTGCTGAGCACCCCCGGTGCCAACACAAACCGACGTTTGCCACGGCACCACGACGTTGGCAGCAGAGACCTTGCAAAGGCTCGGCTCCGCCGGGGACCCCAACCCAGCGCCGGGCACCCCGCGGCCACCGGGACCACGGGTGCTCCTGGCCACAGCCGCCGGGGAGTAATTGGGTGCAGCAGCACATGCTGCAGGGCTGCTTTAATCCTGCTCCAGGTGGCTGCAATCCAGTGCAGGATTTACAGTGCCCTGACCCTGAGCTGTCAAGAAGGAACAGCCAGATTAATGGGGTGGGCGGGTTCGTGCAATAATCGTTTGTTTGATGTGACAAGCCTGATAGGCGTTGATTTACTTACAGACTGATAGGCTTTTAATTGAGCACCTCCGTCCCAGTCACATCAAAGGCAGAGGTTGACAAGGGGCCCCTTTTACCAAAAGCTCCCGGTGACTGACAGATCCTGGATGCTAATTCTCCTGGGGAGGGGGTTCCCTCTTTTTCTCTTCTTGGGTTGTTTTTTGCTTTTTCTCAGGGTGGGCCGAGTGCAGAGAAAGCCCCTGTTCTTGCAGGAGGGGGCGCGTCTCTGACCCCATCACGCTTACCCAGAGCCCTCTGGCAAAGCCCAATTGCTGCACAACCCAGCCAGGCTTTTGCCCACCTCTGTGAGGGGTTTTGGGCCCCCCCCACTGCCAGGTAGCTGGTGGTGGCCCAGGATGCCGCGGGCAGGAGGGCACCCGGTCCCCATGGCACTGTCCCATGGTGGAGACGGTCCCTGGGGATGGCCTCGCTCTACGTGGGGCGGGCGGGTGCTCCCCTCCTGCCTGGCTCTGCACCCCCAAAACTTGGGTGCTGGGGCTTTGGGGTTGCTCTGGCTAATGCAGAACAGCAGCATTTCCTCCTGAACAGCAGCATTTCGAAGAGCAGGGACGTTGCCAGCACGGTGTCACGGTCCATGCCGGCACAGACAGTTTGGGGGGTTGGGGGTGCACCCGTGGGCACCAGCATCGCCCCTTACACCCACCCCCAGCGCCAGCGGGGCGGCCCAGAGCCCTCACCCCATCATGGCACGCTTCGGACGGGACCACTGCCGCACCGACACGAGCATCCCGGGATGGTCCAGGTGGTGAGTGAGCGTCTGCCCTCACCCGCGCCGGGGGTGCGGCACGCGCCCGTCACCAACCCATCTCTGGGTCCAGCTGGGCCAGGGCGTGGGAGGAAGGTGGTTTAATCAGGCTGAAAAGCGGGAGGCAGGAGCCAACCCAGAGCTGGTTTGGCAGTGAACTTCTGTGCATCGGGGCGGCTGATCCCGTAGGTCTCCTCGTGGGGATGCGCCTGGCCACACGCGTGTGACGGGGGACGCAGAGCACGTGTGCGCCCACAGACCCACCAAACGCATCTGGAAAAGCAAAACAATAAAAAAAACCAACCCCAAACCCCGGGTGGCTCAGACACTTTGCGAAGGACTTAGGGGAGATTATGCTCTTAATGGGAAATTTGGGGAAGCGGGTATAAATCACAGCTCCTTTCCCTAACCTGTGGTGTCGCATTCGCCTGAGCCTCCGGGCTGGATTAGCCCTCTATATTTATGTGTTAAAGTCTGATGTGTTTTTCAGTAACTAAATATAAATTATTTTTACTGTATCAATGATTAAATATTTTTCTTTGAGATCATAGAGTCCACAAAAATAAATGTTTCTGAAAAGGCATTCAAAAAATTTAAAAGAAGGAAAAAAAAGAAATCCCTCTGAGAACCCCTTTTGTCATTTGCAACCAATAAAAATGCCTATTGTTATGAAGGGCTCATAAATAATCTGATTTTGGCATGCTTTCATACCATACAGAAAATGAATAAATTAAACTTGATTTACAGCCTTTTTCATTTTTATTAGAGCCGCTCCAAACATTTTGTGGAACGTACACGCCAGACGAGCTACACCAAATGGTTTGAGGCTGTGGTCTTGATATTACAGAAATTAAGTTGGTTTAATTTGCATAGTTTAATTAACTAATACTGGCATAGGAAAAAAGAACAGCAGAGGTAAAATCGAGGGTGTTTGTGGGTGTCTGAGGACTAAGTGGCCCCACGGAGGCAGATCCCCCAAAAGCGCTTGAGCCGGTGCCAGCTGTGGGAAACACCCGGCCACCCCAGGGCCCCACGGCTCCCTGTGGAGAGGGACACTGGGAGTCACTGTCATCCCCCTCCTTTTAGAGCTGGGGAAACTGAGGCACGGATCGTGCGGCTCCCTGCAGCCTGCCCAGCAGCCTCCCCGCACCCCGTCACGGTCAGACTCGCTCGTGGGGGGACAACCTTGGGAACGCCCCAATGGCGAAGGCTTTGTAAATCCTTCCCTGGAGTGGCAGAAAACTGGATAAACAGGCCAAAAATACCCCCGAGCTGTAAGCGAAGCCGCCGCGACCCGCCGTCCCGTTCTGATCCGCTGCCTGTCCCTGCCGAGGAGAGCGAAGCTTCGGCCCCTCGGCAGCGCTCTGGTAAGATGGGATGTTCTCCTCCCCCTTCCCGCCATTTATCCCGTCGAATTTCTCATCAGGGAACAGCTTCATCGCATCAACAACAGGAAGACCCCGCTGCCTGGTCACACAGGAAGAACAGCTGCTCGTCACACATCCCGGGAATAGGGGAGGGAAAAAAGGAAACCCCCCCCACCCCTCACCTTTCTTTGCTTCGGGGTTCGCGCTCCTCAGGGCTGAGGGAAGCCAGCTCCGCCAGTAACCCCCACCCGGCGAGGACCAGCTCACACCCGGGTGTCTCCCTGCTTTTCCTGCTCCGTGATTGCTTTGGAAAGAAAGATTAATTCCAACTTTAAAAAAGAAAACCCTATTTTTGTCATTGCCAGAAGTCTATACGGGTTTAAAAAAGAGAAAGCACTTGCTTGTCGTTTTACATCTTGCAGTTCTGTCAGTTGTTTTAAAACATGTCTCCTGTAATAAATAAGATCATTTTTATGCACTTGTTCTGCAGCTAAGAGCGAGGCCTGAGCTCGCGCGGAGAGCTGGG
>NW_010248690.1:3077-3493 GCF_000690775.1 Eurypyga helias
CCGCGGGGTTGTCCTGTCCGCGCGGGGAGCCGGCAGGGCTGCCGCTGCCTGGCGTACGGGGCGGCGGGTGGAAGATGCCTTACCCACGGGTACGCGGCCGCGCCGACGCGCAAGTCAAAGCCCAGCTTTTACGGCACGTCCCGCGTCCCCATCCTGCAGCCGTGGCCGGAGCCATCCCCGCGCCGGCTCTCCTGGGACAGGATCTGGGACCCAATCCAGGACCCAATGGAGCAAAAGGCTGCCCCTCTGCTGCGATCGCTCCCCGCACACGTCCCCTTATTGACCTGCCGAGGTGGGAGAGGGTGCCATCCGCTCCCTGCACGCCCCAGCAGCTCCCGCTTTTTTCCCGTATCCCCTTAAACCATGTCTGGCAGCAATGAGCTGGGAACGGCACTTACTCCAGTTCAAGAGCGCCG
>NW_010248690.1:3974-4899 GCF_000690775.1 Eurypyga helias
GGTGGGCCAAGCCCTGATTAGGGAGCAAAAATATCATTAGTCATTCCTGAAAGCGCTCACGGAGGCCTTTTGTCTTCTTTGGCTTTACTCTTGCTCAAATATTTTGCTTTTCATTTGGTGCCTCTGTTATTTTTGTTGGGAAGTGGCCTCGCTCGGTCAATTCGAACGTCCCCCGTGGCGGGCCCTGTGCCGGAGCAGGACTGAACCCGGCCCAGGGACGTTTTGGGGTCTCCCTCTTTGGTCCCTCAACAAAAACAGGGCCCACACAGGGGGCGGTAAGGGCCGTGGCACTGAGCGGGGGTCACCATTCCCCACGGCCGCCCGCGGATGAAGAGAAGACCCAGCGAGCACACGCTGAAGCCAGAAACACTCTCCGAAGCACCAGCGCCGGGGCAGGATGAGGCCTTCCAAACGCCTCATCCCAGAAGAGTTTTGGGAGAAGGGACGCAGCCCGGGAGGTATCCCTTGCTGTGTGCCCCCCTCTCCGCCTCGGCAGCCCGGGGTGGGGGGAGCCGGCCTGGGGAGCGCTGCCCCATCGCCGCTGCCTGTCCCGCCTCGTTTCGGGTTTCGTTAAGGCCGTGTTGCTGTTGGCGTCCAACTCGAGGGACTTTGAGGAAAGATTTTTTTCTGTTTCCTCCTTCCTTGAATGGTTCCTTTGAAAGGCAGCGCCTCTCCGTTTACATCCCGCTGTCCGGATTGAATCAATCTTGCGGTCAGCTTCGGGAGGTGGGGGGGGGAAAAGAAGAAGAAAGCCTCACAAAGAAGGAAAATTGACAGGTCCGGCCATGGGGTGATTGATAGTGGTTGGAGAAGTGGGACTCGGCATCAGGCTGCGCCGGGGCGAAGCCGGTGCTCGCTGGGGAAATCCAGCAAAACCTTTTTTCCCAGAACCCGGCACAGACAGGCTTGGCGAGGGGTGGCTGTA
>NW_010248690.1:4917-5326 GCF_000690775.1 Eurypyga helias
GCAACGTTGTCGGAACATAAAGCATCTGCCGCGAGTTAGTATGCTTAATTAGAGATTAATTAGAGGTGCCTGCCTCTCTCCCTCTTCCCCCTCTCCCTCTCAGGGTAGGCAGAAAGGACTGAACCCCAAATCCATGGTGGGCAGAGGTGGGTCCGTGTCGCGGGGCTGGCCAGAGTGGGCTCCCAGGGAAGCTGATTCCTCCCACCAGCCCCGGCTCCACCACAAGCCATCGCCGGGAACCTGCTGGTGGTGGCTGAAGGCAGATGGCGTGGCTTCAGCCAGAGGTACCTGAAGGGAAACACTGAAGTCAAACTTCCAGAGCCGTAAACGTGCCGGTGGCACACACGCCATGCCGGTGGAACACCATGCCATTGGCACACACGCCATGCCGGTGGCACACCACGCCATT
>NW_010248690.1:5403-5960 GCF_000690775.1 Eurypyga helias
CACACGGCAGGCCGGTGGCACACCAGGCCATTGGCACACACGGCATGCCGGTGGCACACCATGCCATTGGCACACACAGCATGCCATTGGCACACACGCCATGCCGGTGGAACACCATGCCATTGGCACACACGGCATGCCAGTGGCACGCCACACCAGTCCGAGGGACACACTACCGGGCTCTCAGTAGGGAATTTGTTCCAGCTAAGCCTTGATTTTAGCAGCCCAGCAAGGGCATCACTCTAAAGCACCAAACACTCATTCTGCCGCCTTCCGGTCCCCGACCCGGCAGTGTGCGCAGTGCGGCAGGTGCCTTGCCGTGCAGGGGGAGCATCCATCCCACTCCTCTCCCGGCTTTCCGTTGCTTTTCTCTACCAAAGGTTTTCAGTACTTGCCCCAGCCCCACCCCCACAACTTTCTCCCATGACCCCGCATCCCCACCCCTTCGCACATCTCTCCCCGAGCCCCTGTTCTCCCACCAGCTCCCAGTCGGAGCCCAGGAGAGCCAGAGGAGCAGCTCCGCGCCCCACCAGGAGCCCGCAGCCGCCACGTGCTGG
>NW_010248690.1:6082-6614 GCF_000690775.1 Eurypyga helias
AGCCCCACGGGTCTGTGAACTTCATTCAAAGACGCCTGGAAAAGGTAACTAGAAATAGGAAGTTAATTGTTGGGAAGCTTAATTAGTTACACAGCGGTCTGCACTCTCAAAATTTTAAGGCTGCAAACGAGAATAGCTAGGAAGCCCCTGAAAGAAAGGAGTACTGCAGGTACGTAGGGGAATTGCCACTGATCGGCCCCATCTGCGGCGTCGCAGGTGCCCCGGACTCACCCCGAGGGCTGATGGCGTGAGATGGCCAGTGCCTGCTTGGTCACTGCCCAGTGCCGCGACAGCCAGCGGCCAGGGTAACGCAGGTGCTGGCGATGGCAAGAGTGCGAACTCACGCTGTGAGGAACCTGTGCCGGCCCTTCGGGAGCGGGCGATGGTCCTGCCAAAACGCTGCCCCCGCTTGCACATGGGGTGTCTCTGGGGCCGGCAGAGACCTGGAGGTGCCTCTGCAGGGACACAGGGGCCTCGCTTAGCCCCACACGGGTGCGCACCCCCAGGCTGGCAGCCCCCGCCTTGCGTGGCT
>NW_010248691.1:0-417 GCF_000690775.1 Eurypyga helias
GGGGGTAGGGATGCCGGTTGGGTTGGGTTATTTTGCCATCAGCGCGGTAACAAGTTGCAGGGCGAGACGACCGCGCCGGAGAAACGAGCGCTCGGCGGGTCTTTCCCCTCCGGGTTGGAACGACCCACAGACCCCACGTCGGGCGATGCCGACGAGGCTGGTAAAAAGCAGCGGCGCGGATCAAACCCCCCGACCCCGGGCTGTAAACCATCAAAGCGACGTGAAGACGGAGCCGACGGTTGGCGTGCAGCCAACCCGGGGTCCCTCCGGCCCAGGCCGACACGCGGAGGCCACGGTCGGAGCGTCTGCGTTTTTGGCCCCGAGCTCGGGAACAGCTGGAGCCGGCGCAGGAAGGCTGTAAAACCACACGTTACGATCCCTCAATTTAGAGGTCGTAAAAAAACACGGACCACAGGC
>NW_010248691.1:451-1510 GCF_000690775.1 Eurypyga helias
AGCCGGAGTTCAGCCAAGAAAACTCCGGCAGCGAGCGCAAAACCGGAGGATAGCCGGCTGGGAATTAGGGATACGGGAAAGGCGCTGCTGGCGGCGGAAAGCTGGCCTGTTCTCCAGTAGCCAGCCCAGTCTGCAGGCGGCCCGCTCGGCACGCAGGTATCCCGGTCCTTTTTGGCTCTTGGGAAAAGTGTCCTTAGGCATACGCCATCTTCTTCCCATAAAATCAGGAGTAACGGGAATCGAATTCCGGGAGCGTCCCTTCCCCACCGCCTCCTCGCAGCGGAGGATGCTCCGGTGCCCAGAGGACAAATTCCCAGCGGAATCAAAAGAGCAGCAGGGTGAGCGGCCTCACGCCATCACCTCTGCTCCGGGAGCGGGGCTCCGGACCATCCCTGCATCCGGGTGGTCCTTCCTCCGGAGCGGGGGCTCCGGCGGGGCCCGAAGTGTCGTTTCCTGAGCGTAAGGGCAGCGCACGGGGGAAAGGGGGCGGCGCAAACCCTCTTCTTAAATGAACCGGCCGTCGGCGCCGTTCCCAAATTCCTGCTCCTGAGCTCCCGCAATCCTAGCCTGGAGCATGGGGAGCCCCCCCACCCGCCAGCTTCTATATTTGCTGCCCGCCAGGGATGTCTCCCATTTCCCGATCCGAAGGGGGTCGGTGTTACCGAGCTCTGCTCGCTCCCCCCTCACCGATTTTGAGGATGAAATTCGGCAACAAAGTACAATCGAAATTCCTTATTTCCAGACGGGGACGGGGAGGCTGAGCCCCCTCCCCAAAACCGCCTGACAGGGATGCGCGGGGTGGTGATTAATCCCAACGCCGTGTCTTCCGGGAGGAAAGGGCTCGTTAATAACCGGCACGATGCCATGGAGCAGGGGGGGACGCGGGCGCTCGACCGGGATGCGCAGATGTCGCCCAGCTGCTCGGTCGCGCGGCGGGATGAGGCCCCTGAGGATGCTCCGTCCTCTCGTTCCGACTCCAGCCGGCAGACCTGGCTCGTGAAATACGGATCGCTGCTGCCTCCAGACGACGCTTTGGATGAAGAGGTTCGGCCGCCCCGG
>NW_010248691.1:1613-1954 GCF_000690775.1 Eurypyga helias
TCCCAGGGGCGGAAAGCTGACTGCCTGGCACGCTCTCCTCGAGATTCCCAAGGTTTGGGGCAGGATCATCCTGCTGCCTCTTTGAGGCTGCCTCGGTTCCCTTACCACGGAGCTTCCCCGTCGCCTTCCTTCCCGCTCCCCAGCAGCTCTGGGCAGGAGCTGGGAAAAAAACCTTCTCGGAGGCAGGTTTCCACTGGAGAAGGGAATCCTGGCTGTGGAAAAGTCCTTGGATTTATCGCAGGGTACCTACCCCCTGTGGAATGGGCAGGCGGCTGGGCTGCGGCACAGGCCCCGGTCAGCGCCGCTCCAGCACCTTCACCTCCCGCCGATCCTACGCGCGG
>NW_010248692.1:0-352 GCF_000690775.1 Eurypyga helias
CCTATAGCCCCCTCATGGCCACAGGCACCTCCCACCATGGGCCTGGGCACTCCCAAAGACCCTTCCCGTTGACCTAGGCACTCCCCCCAACCATGGACCTTCTTCCCCCTGGGTCCCCCCCAACTTAGAGGTGCTTCCCCACACCTCCTCCCACCCCTCAGCCCTCACCACCACTTTATTTCAGTGCCTCCTTTCCAGCATTGCACCAGGCCAAACCCATATGCCCCATCCAGCACCTCAGATCAACTTCACAGGCTGAAATTCCCCCAAAACATCCTCAGGTTTGTCAAATCCTTTCCCCAGGGCTGATTTCTGCAGGTTTTCCCCCTTTTTGTGGCTACACGACTCCTCC
>NW_010248692.1:471-1442 GCF_000690775.1 Eurypyga helias
TTGACCTTAAAAATTGATTTTAAAACCAGGGAGTGACCGTGGCCGTTCTAAACAACCTAAAAGTTAAAATAAACACCATGAGGTTATTTTAGCTTGCAGCCAGGCCACCTCCCGCAGCTCTCACAAGCTGTGCATTGTGGAGCCAGCTCTGCTGGGGCACGTCATGGGGATGGTGGCTGGTGATCCTTGGTATTTATTTGACATTCAGGGTGGTATAAAAACCTTGCCAGACTTTACCAAGCACCTCAGTGACCTCAGGTGAGAACTCCAAGGCCACCTTTCACAACTCAAGGGGTAACAGGGCAAACCTAAGAAAAACAAACACACAGGAGACGGCTAAACTCGCTCAGCACGGGTTCTCAAGGACTTACAGGCTCTCCTTTCACCTATTATCCGTGCAGGTTTCTTGCTTCCTTCCACATGATTCCTGGGAGCACCGTTCACACCCATCCCGATTTGATCTGGTGCTGTGGGCTGGCAAATACCATACGGAATCTGTAAAAAACCCACAATTAAAATTAACAGCATCTAGTTTTGCATAAAGCCGTTTAATTTTTTCACCCGCGAAAAGCAAAGCCAGAAATGGTGGAGAGAAACGAGCAGTAACGAGTCTTCTTGCCACTGATGGGTGCTGACAGATGGATGTCCCGTGCCTGCGCCGGTGCAGGATCTGGCTTCCCATCCTGCTGCGCCTGGACACCCACAGCCCTTGGGGATTTGGAGGAGGGGAGAGACTATACTGGCCACCTCCTGCAGTGAAAATCTCCCCTGGTTTTGAGCAGTTCAAATGCCTGTCCTGGTGTGCACATGCTTAGTCCCAAAGATAAACATAACCCTGATCTCAGCCTAATTTTAGGTGTACTCACAGCCCCCTGTTTAACCTCAGGCCCATCCTAGGTTTAAGCCTAGCCTAGGCCCCATCTCTTGCCCCACTCCATTTCATAGGATCATAGACTCATGGAGTGGTTTGG
>NW_010248693.1:0-8176 GCF_000690775.1 Eurypyga helias
TGGAGATGCCACCGCTCAAAAGGAGAGTGACACAGTAGGATTCCTCAGTCCCTTTGCCCCTGTGACTGGGGAAGCTGGAGCTGACTAGCTGAAATAGCAATAGTTTTAGGTCAACTCTAAATGCTTTTGCATCTAAAGTCAGGAGGAAGTGTTCAGATCTGCTTAAAAGGTAAATTAAAATAAGTGTACCATAATGTTATATAATTTCTTACAGGCTGACAAAGAAAAGCACTAAAAAGGGTTAATTTTTTCTCAATGTAAAGATGAGAGTCAGTCACAGAGGAAAATTACTTTTCTTTCCTGAGGTTATCTATCTAAGAATGCTCTGCACATCAACTTATGCTGCTTCTATAAATGTTTAAGGTTTAGAAAATGAAGGAGGTTCTATGTCACCAGCTAGAAAATCGTAAAGCTGGGATAGAATCTAATGCAATGCTATGCATGGGAATGGATGCTACAGGTTCATGTGCGAGGCATCTGCCCAGTAAATGTATTTTTTGAAAAATGGTGTAGAGTCTTGTTTCAGCAAACATACTTGAACTGAGTGATCAGAAGAAAAGCAGGTTGCTTTGCCAAATAAATGAGATTGACCATATCAGTGATACTTATAATACAGGTGAAAACGAAACAGCGTTTATGCACAGAACCGATAATTGCTAAGAAAAAGTCTTCCCTACCCCCCTACTGAGAACACAAAGCAACATGGGCTTTAAAAGAAAACAAATGCTGCCGCCTAGGGAGCAAAGTGGAAATCCACACCTTCAAGCCCTTCATTCCGACTTGCCTCCCCCAAGATTCAGACCATGTCTCCCCCAGTTAGACCTCTCCCTTCTGCTCCTGCTCCTGTTTCTGTGCCAGCCAGGACAAACGGAGCGGCTACATAGGCGTGCAGGCTAACACTACGCTGGCACCTAAATGGAGGAGAGGTCTCTCCTAGGTTAATGGCCAGCACCTTTGGGTAGATAGTCCCCAACAGACAAGGGTTTTCAACAGCTAACAATAATTTTTGAGCCTTAAACGTTTTTGTGGAAGCATGGTGGGTTTCATAAATTTCTGTCACACCCAAGTGAACTTCGGGATCTCCAACCCTGAAAGACTCTGTGTGTTTGGTAGTGGGGGAAGGGCCACAGGCATGGCCCCCGTGAGAAGCTTAGAGGAAAACGCACCCTCCTTCTCCAAGTCGGCCCCCATGGCCAAACCAGTCAGCACCTCTGCAAGTGAACATGTTTAAGCCAGGAAAACACAAAAGAGAAGCAGCAGTGGAAGGGGAAACAGCATGGAGAGAATCAGTGTGGAGAGAGGAGGGGGATGGGGAAAAAAACCACCAAGGAAAACCCTCTGGTCAGTGCAGAAAGGCGGGAGGAGGTGGACGGAGCAGAGGTTCCCCGTCAGCCCGTGGTCAGAGGGCAGGCTGTGCCCCTGCAGCCATGGGGGGTCACGGGGAAGCAGACACCCCTCCCTGCAGCCCGGGAAGAGACCCACGCTGGAGCAGGTGGCTGCACCTGAAAAGCCCATGATTCTGCTCCTGAAAGACAGCACCCCACAGAAGGGATCCACGCTGGAGCAGTTTGTGATGAAAACTGCAGCCTGTGGGAAGGGAATTTTAGGGAATTTTGTGGAGGACTGTCTCCTGTGGGAGGGACCCCATGCTGGAGCAGGGGCAGAGTGTAAGGAGTCCTCCCCTGAGGAGGAAGGAGCAGCAGAGACAACCTGTGATGGATTGCGCACAACCCCCATTTCCTGTCCCCATATGCTGCGAGTGGGGAGATAGAGAAATGGGGAGCAAAGCTTTATTACAATAAGAAGAGTAATGTAAAATAAAAGAAAAATAATCTCAAGAAAAAGAAATACTTTGTCCTTGGTTTAACTGAAAAATTAATGCTTACTGCTTCAAGGAGGAGCTCTAGGTACCAAGACTGAAGGGTTGCTAGACCTAGTGCAATGTGGCTACGGCCTCCGCGCCTGTGTACTTCATCACTCTCTGAGCATGCCCGATCACATTCCCCTCCAAGTAACACACTTCCAGAATGCAGTGACTCCAGAAATAGGAAGGGAGCATAGTCTGGCTTCAAAAACCTCCTTGCTGAGTGACTTCCCTGAGCAGCAGAGGCAAGAATTGCCAGCTGTGAAACCATTCCTGCAGCTGAAGAGGCAGCTGATGACAATTTTGGGCACAACTAGATTGTTGTCCAAATTTTGGGCTATCACAGCATGTGGATGTCACCAGTATGGACCCATTGTAGCCACTGATGCAAGACACACAGGCTGTCCTTTTCTCTTTGCCACTTAATTTTGCTGCTCTAGCCCTCTGTCATCTAGATGACTCCCTACCTCACCTGTATGTAAAATGGACCTCTAACAGCACCGCTGAAGGCAATAGGATTAAATAATGAGTGAGGATTCTTCATACAAATAAGCCTTGTCCTAAGCCTTCATAGGAAGCCTTAGAGTCCTACTCTAGAAGCGCTGAGTCCTATTCTTCGTACAAATAAGACCAGCATTGTCCTAAATGTAATGTGCAATTTTAACTTAAAACAAAAATTAAGCCCATCATACTGAAATTCGCCATCTTTTTGAGCTATAAATCTTCATAAACACCCAATGGGAGTACATTACTGGGTTTTTTTTCTGAGTTTGAGAAAGGATTGTTTTTGAGTATTAAGATACAATATGACTAAACCTTTCTAGCATTGTCCCACATGCACCACAATATTCTGATTTAAGCCAGAAATCCACTGTAGAAATTCTGAGACATCAAGTTTTTGGTCTATAAAGGTTCACAAATGCCAAATTGGAGTGCAACACTGGTTTTGGGTTTTGGGGTTTTGTTTTCAGTTTGGGAAGGCATACAAGTGGCATTTTACATTGAGCTCTGGAAGGATCCAGTTGACAGCACTGAGTCATCTGTTTTTCTACATTTTAGTTTCATCATAGCAAAGCACATCGAGAAGAAGGTTCTACATAAAGCAAGAATATAAGTTAATAATAAAATACACTATAAGAAATGTTGAAACATTACTTAAAGATATCTCAAATGCCCATCAAGATTATGTCAGACCATGGTAAGAAAGCTTCTGCTCCTACTTATTAATCATTCTTCCTTACTCTTCGTAGACAGTAGTGCAGAAGTTACTGCGTGATGGCGTTCACCTCCAAAGACTAACTTGTTCTAGACATTCCCAAGCACAGGAACCATTCCACCCACCTTCTCTGGAGATCTCTACTGAATGAGAGGTATCTTGTCTTGGGTAAGACTAGGAAGAAGTAGGAACTGTGACATACATCTGCACTTCTTCACAAATCTTGCTGTCACAATTTACCCGTGGGAATGGCCAGAACTTTTTAATGTACAGAAAATGAAGTACAGATATTGGGGGCAGGTTTGGTGGGTAATTACATGCAGTGCTTAAATCACCAGTTTTCAAATCTACAGAAAAATAGGAAGATTTAAGTCAAATCTAAGGTTATATCTTAAGCATTCATATGCTGGGAGCAGTACTCTTGTTTGATTATAATTGTCAGCTTACATGCTGGTTTTTATTTGGATTTGTTTCATTCAGTGGTGTTTGTTAAAACATTTTTCTGATGTTTTGCAAAAAAAATGCAATGCTATGCACACTTTCATCAAATACTGAAGGAATATTTCTATAATGAACAAGACTGGAGTCGTTGAAGTTCCCTTTCAAGCACAATTAGTTACCAAAATAGCAATACAGAAAGATTGTTTTCATCCACTTGTTAATCCATAGCATAGCACACAACTGGTTTGGCATTTGGTACAATCTGAAAAAGCAAAAATTTCCAGATCTGGATGTAGAAACTACAGCTGGGAGCACACAGGAACTTTCTCAAATGTATTTGCCACCAATGAAGAAATTGATTTTCTATCCACAACTGATACTTTGTTGGGAGGCACTGGTCATCTTTCTTTTCCATCTACATATTCATGTCTCCATGTAACTGCTTTATCCTAAGCTTCCAGCCCTCCAGTTGTGCCACACATGACACCTCTCCATCAATGATTAGTCTTTGCATGAAGGAAAGGAAAGCTGGCATGTGCTGGAAGTTAAGAATGGCTTCGACACTTTAAAGGAACCGTAAGACAAAAGCATTATTGTTTTTCAAAGCCAAAGTCACTGACCCGTGAATGTTCATCAGGCATGAAGTGTGTCCTGCATCTCTGCCTGCGCTGCTGGTGCTCAGCAAAGCCTGACGAGGCCATTGTCTGGGGCCAGGGCTAGAGCGGGTGCCACTTGGCTTGGATCAAAGGTAGAAGCCATCTGTGTATTACCACTGCACCCTAGGACAACCCGAATACAATTAATTTCAAGCAATGTGCAGAAAAGAGAGGCGTGTAGCAGAACAGAAGGGAACAAACTTGAGAAAGGGTATGTGCCCAGGTGCACAATGAGCACGAGGAAGGGACTAAACCCCAGTGCTCGCACACTCTTCCTGCAGGAAGGTCCACCAGACCTGCTCCAGAGTGCACCCTTTTACACAAGTCTTAAATTTTCCAATTTTTTTTTTTTTTATGTTTTCCATGGGAAGTGGCTCTTGGGTGCCAGCTCAGGGTGGTGACACCGATGCCCCAGGAAGCAGAGCCTCCAAGGCTCTGAAACAGCCCTTACTTGCAGCAGGAGCAGAGGGTGCCCAAGTCACTGCCCTCCACTGGTGGGACATGCAGGCAGAGGTCCTGCAGCAGAGGTCCTGCGGCATAGGCTTGGTACATGTCAGGCCACCATCACCTGTTTGGTAGCCACTGGTGGCCACCAGGAATTGTTGGCACTTGTGGGCTCAGATCCTCCCAGAAACAAGGAACAGCCACTGCCAGCACTGCCTGAAGGACATCTCTTTCTTACCCTACGATCTGTCCTGCGTCAGAAAATAAATCGGGGTTCAGGTTGTAAGTGTACTGTGGCTATGTTTATAAATACTGGTTTTAATACAGTAATGGCACTTTGTTTAAACAGGCAAGCTTATTTATTAGACAGGCTACATAGGAGGTACATTTAAGGCATTGTCTGCATCTGGGGATTGTTGATGTCCTCCTCCTTATCTTGAAAAGTGGCCATCTGCCATATCAGCATCTTCCCTTCTTGACAATTTGGACATCCTTTTTATTTTCACTGCAAGCAGAAGAAACATATTTTAGAAGAGACACACTGCACTTGAATTCAACAGACATTTTATAAAGTGGACTCTCCCATGTCTTTCTGCATGTTCAATTAAATACAGTGATGCATTTAATTGCATCACTCACGGCAAACATTACCACAAGGTAACTGTGATATAAAGCTTTATGAATCACACACACACACAGAATAACCTACCGGAGACAGCCTCACTTCAGGCTTTGTTACCTATAAAAACCTGATAAAGCCATCTGCAAATCTGAGAAGTATCAATCCACATGACAAATCTCGCAATGAGAACTAAAGTGTGCATTACGAAGCACTAGTGGAAGTCAAACTTTACAGTCCCTGAAGTGGGATCCAGTTCTGATGCTTATAAAATTTCCCTATTTCACATGGGAATTCAGTGGGAAGGGTGTGCATCCTGATGAATCTCAAGCTTCACTAAAATCTTAATGTGTGAGTTTCTGAATGTTGGAATCTTCTTTAAGGAAATCTTAGCCAAGTCTTCCTTAGTTTGGGAATGTTAGATTTTTTTTCAGAAGTCCCATACATGGGACTTTGGGGCGCTCCATTTACAAATCTCAGTTTACAGAGTAACTGCAGATACAAAAGAAAGTGATAGAATGCAAATTGCCCTAGATCTTCAGTTTGCTTCCCTGTCTTCACAGGATCAAGCTGTTCTACTCTTCATGACATTCAAGAGGCTGATGATTACCCAAAAGCAGTGGTAATCTCTACTAATAGTTGTATGAGGGATCTTTTAACTAGAAGGTAGTGGAGCAGATGAGGAATATGGAAGGGAAAAATCAAGCCCAGGGGATGTAAAATACATGTAAAGATGTAAGGAGAAGTTCTGGCTGAAGGATAGCCCTTACACTAAACCTTGCAGAGGCAGCTCAAGCTGCTGTGTTCCCAAGGAGTTTGTGGTGCTGCCAGACTAGGTTTAAATTAAGATCAACTTCTGTCACTGCTACTGGACACTAAGTGTGGAAGAGAGCTGGCATTTGCATTTGAGCAGACACTTAAGAACGGCTTAGAGCTAAGCTTTTTTTTTTTAAGACGACCAGCCTTGTCATGCAGTTACTGGGCTGCACTGCAGAACCAGGATGGGCAGGGTTTGTGCTGCACCTTTGCTCCAGGTGTCTCCTGTTATGGATCAGCTACAACAACCTCTCCTGCAGTACTCTTGATGTACATGGGGGTCTTGCATGGCTGAAAGAGCCCACGGACAGTACTGCCTTGGCCATCAGTGAAGTACAACTCTCTCTAGGAAGTTCCTTAATGGGCTTAAACGTGGGCTGGAACCGACCTGCAGGTTGGCTGTTGAGAATCACCTATGTTAATTTAGAAGTGACAGTTTTGTCATTCACTATGGGATATGCCCATATATCACCACAAATACTGAATTATATACTACACCTAAAGGAAAACTCATTAATGGCTCTTTCCAGTTTGACTGTAAAATGCTGATTACTGCTTTTAAACCACAGCATTTCAAACTGCTGTGGCTTCATCTTTTAACAATTTCAGCTGAATAACTATTTGTCTGCTTATGTGAATGTCAAGTGGAGTTATGTAAAATGACTTATTAATGTCACAGAGCAACACTTCTGTTTCCTCCTACTCTGCTAGGCCAGTTATCTTGCCAAAACCCCTAATCTCATGGATTTGATCAGATTGTTTCCAACAAATCTGTATCAGCTTTGCTTACTCTCTTTTTTACCTCTGTCTGACTACAAATCAACCGCTTAATAACTTAACCCAACATCATTCTAGGCAGCAAAGATAGGTAGCCTCCTGATATGTAAATACACCAGCACCCCTTTTCTCCCCTTTTTCTTGACTTCTAGACAATCTGAATGGCAAAATAGTATTTTCTCCTAACATTTGGCATTCTTACTCTTCTCTGTGAATGGAAGTACAGGAGATTGGATCTTGAATATAAACTTTTGTAGGAAGAGCTGCATTTTGCTCGAGATCTTTCATATTTTCTGATGGAGAATGTGGAAGAGCCCGGCAGTATATTTAATGGCACTGTATGAACATGACAGGCAACTCCCCTCTGAGATGTTCCTCCTTAAGAATTACAAAAGTGAATATTCAGTACTCCCTGTTAGCTGAATCCAGTCTAAGCCATTTGCAGACATCACCATAAATGCTGTTGCAAGGGGTTGACAGTTGGGAAGACACTGCTGAAACTGCATGAATGATCCAAAGCCAATAATCTATCAGTTAACTAGGATGCCAGGGTGAATATTTTGCTTGCATATAAGGAAGGGAAGATTAGGATGTTAATTGACTACCTGTTTGAAAGGCAGAGCACACACTCGTTTGAGTAGGTCTTTCCATCGGTCCCACAAACTGGATTGTAGTCCCTTGGACATCCAGGCACACCGTACTTGTAGCAGTCAGGCTAGGGAAGACAAGTACGTAAGAAGTTTAAGGAACACCGTTTGAAGCAGGTCTCTGATCTGAGAGCTTCTGAAGAAGGCTGGCACGCTCATGAACAGAAGGGAGTGCACAGCAGGAGCTGGCACAGCATTATAAAGCACCCCATTATCTGTCATGCTTTTAGGGCACTTTATCGCTTGAGGCTTGGCTTCTACTGCCCAGCACGGCTTGAGCTGCGGTGCCGGGAAATACGTGTGCCACAAAAAAGCATCTCCATCTGACGTCTTAATGTCAGCGGGACACATGGACGGCAAGTCCCCAGGAGGGCTAACGGCAGATGGAGCCGGTAAGAGATGGGAATCACCAGGACTTGTCTTAAGAGATGAGGTCCCTCAGCTGTGGGCAGAGACTGCCTGGGGCATCTCCTGGGGCTGAGCAGGGGTATCGGAGGGGGTGCCGCCCAGGGCCTTGGGGAAGGGGCTGCCCTGCAGCGGGAGGCCTGGTTGGAGACACGGAGGGCGTGTGGGATTGTCCTTCCCGGGAACGATGGGGGTAGGCTGCACTCACCGGGTAGCTGGCAACGGCGCCAGGACGGGAGAGGACCCCTGTGGAAAGCAAACCGTCGTTAACGGCATCTGGTCCCGCCTGCA
>NW_010248694.1:0-27984 GCF_000690775.1 Eurypyga helias
GGCAGCACTCCAGCTATGTGAGTTGATGATCCATTACCAGCTCACAGGAAAACCCTTAGGACTATATATGACATAGTGATAGAAGACCCCAAAATCCAACACAGATTAATTTGCAGCCAACGCATAAGTAGGATCACTTGCTACTTGAGAAAGGAAGACTGTGCATAAGAAATTAATGAAACATCAAATGCACAGCGGGTAATCAAATGACTACAGCACTTTTGAAGGGCTTTTGTATTTATTATTATTATTATTACTACTATTATTTTTTTGGCAGGTGGTACTAAAGCACTCTATCTGATCCTAAACTTGCATCTCTCAGTTGGAAACACAACATGCAGCTCTTGTGACACAAGGTTGAGTTAAACTACATTTTGAATTCTATACACAGGAAAAAACTTCCTACAAAACTTTGCAGGCAAAAGAGAAGAATACTTATTAATTTTTGTTATTTCCAGTTCTGTCTGAAAAAAAGAAACACTAAAAAGCCTATGATCTCTCAACCCTTTCTAGAACTAAGTGGTTCATGTCCAAGTTTTCCAGCACCTGCAATAGGACTGATCTCTAGGGTTTTTTTATATGAAACCACTGATCAAGGTAGCAGAAAGAGCTTAGCCACTCAAACATAACTTTACCAGGGATCCTACCTTTTCGTACACGAAAGGCTCTGGGAAGAAAACCTGGCAAGCCTGTAATTCTTCTTATATTTTTTTTTTTAACACTTGAAAGACCTTAAGTGCTAGAGGGTGTACTTTCAAAACCCTTACATAACCTGTTACGCTTCAACAACAGGGCTTTTCTGTGCTCTGAGTAAGTAAGCCAGCAGTCTAGGAGCAGGGAGCTGGTGCAGGCAGCAGACAGGCTGCAAACGGGAGTGGAAGAAGGAACCGCACATCTGGCAGACTCCTGGGTTCAAAAAGACAAGAAAAAGGCAGCACATCTGCAACTGTCAGGAAAAAGGGCATGAGAATCAAATCCCCAGTGTAGTCCTATCCAAAAAAAGCCCTCTCTGTCTGACACAGCCCACTGAGCTGCCTCTGTGCCAGCACAGTGTAATTTAATTAAATCCTCCTTAGCCTAAGACTTGGGGTTTGGTACTGTCCCCCACCACCCTGAGCTCAGCAGGGTGGTATTTTTGCCTTAGCTCTCACCTCTTTAATAAACACCTGCTGCTCCCTACTAATGTAACCAGCCCTTCTATATGGCTCAGCACATACTAAAACTGGATTCAATGATCATTTCTCTCCAGAAGTGCAAAACAAATAAAATCTCCCGGGGAGGAGAAGGAAATCCAAAACACACACCCCAGCACCCCGAGACAAATTAGAAAAGTATCATAAACGAGCAGCTCCTGCAAAGTAGGTATTTATCACTGCGAGCTACAAGGAAACCACACGAGCTATTAATTTGCGAAGGTCACTGAATAACCATCAGATAACAGGATTCTGTCACTACTGACATGGTCTGAATTTCAAACACCAGTGGAAGGCTTTGTTTTTGTATTCTTAATTTCATACCCAAACCATCAGACGCTCTCAAGGTTGCTGGCACTCCAGGAACTGAACAGGGGATACGTTTTGGGTTAGGGGACACAAGGTCTGCCATACACAAAACAGAAAATCTACAGAGTGTACTGTAACATACCATTTCTCTGGGTAAAATCTTCCATCTTCTGGGGCTGTCAAATTAGCACCGTTTACAAGCACAGACACTCAAGCACGTTTTAGTCTGTGTCTGTCCCTTTCCCAACTAGGGTTTGCATTCACCCTCACAAGTCTTCTGGGAATGAGGTTGGGGCAATGCACCATCCTCATAACATCCAAGTTTCTTTTTTCTGACAGACCCTCCCAAATCAGCCATGGTCACCAGCACAGTAGGATTCCCATGAAGAAAAAAATAATTGCCAGTTGTGAGTAAAAGCAATATTACACAGATTAATATAGAAATATAAATGGAATAGAGCTGTGAGTTTTATTCAGTGCTCAAGAGTGCATCTGAAAACTGTACTTATTTACCTGCTGCAATTGCAGAAAGTCCTGGGAGCAGGGATTTCAGTGCTTATTTCAAGGTTTCACTCATTAGCATTTTTACAAGGAAAAGGGCTGTTTTCAGGAAAAGCAATTTTCAAACTATTACTTTGTAATTGCTAAAAAGGGAAAAGGGCCGGGGGGGAAACCCCAGAGATCATTCCACCACCAGCATTCGGTCAGCCCAGTAATAAGCCACATGCCTTGAACAGAAAAGGAAGCATCTGCTTCTTCCACCAAGTCCCAAGTGCTACAAGCAGAGATGTGCGACGTGCACCAGCCCAAGGAGGACTAGGGTGAGCCTGCCTCCTGGTTTGCAGGCACTGCGCTACCTGTGGCCTTACCTGCTCCCATAAAAGCAGCAGCTGGAGCACCGGCTGCTACGGTGGACTCCGACAGTCCTTTACTTCAAGGGCAAAGCCATAAAGTGAGCATTAAAAAAATAAAATAAAAGTTGTGGAGCTAACACAGTATTAGCAATTACTGCTTCACTTGAGCATACGCTGTGTTCCTTCCCCCTCTCCCTCGCTAGTCTTGTTTATTTAGATTCTGGGTGCTTTGAAGAAGGTACACTCCTCCTCCCTGTATTTGAATACCAACACCCCAGCCTTCACCGGGTTTAGGCACATACCATAACCCAACCAGGACAGGCCATGCTGCCAACCGGGCAGAAGTCGGGCAGCAGGTAAGCTGGTGAGTCTCTCCAAAGGGCTTACTCCTTAATTAAGGTATGTTACTAAACAACAAAAACAAACTCGTCCAAGCCAGTGAAAGCTTGCAAATAAATTAGTACAGTTTGTTCACAAGTTTAAAGATTATTACACTCAGCTGGCTGAGAAGATGGGAAGAGACTAGCATAGGCGGTGGTGCAATGAAGGCAGTAGGAAGCCTTGATTTAAATGAACATCACATTTTTATCCTATTTTGCATTTTTTTATTTTAATTTATAGCTTGCTTTCTTTCTTAAAACTTATCTAACAGTGAGCACTGAATTATCGAAATATATGGACATGCAGCTACATACTGTGACATTACATTTGGTACATTTCTCCTTGTAAGAAGATAAACAGATCTAGGATAAATATTCTAGTTATTAAAACTCATTATTTGTGTCATTCTTCGCTTGGACGGCAATGAGGAGCCAATGACAAATGGAAAAGCAGGGCTTTATATAGCGCAGCCACCTTAAACATGACATGCTCTCAGCATCTGATTAATGTATGGTTTCCAAGCCAGCAACCGCCACCACTTCAGCTGTTTGAGTTTCCTTAAAACCTCTGCAGAAAGCGCACACTAAATTTTGGGAGACTATTTTAAATGGGTGTTTTCAAAAGAAGCTCATTTAAACCAAGAAAATAATCCGGTTCCCTTTATTTAAAGAGCAACCAGCCTCCACACACACCTGGCCTCCACAGAGGCCATCCTTCCCTTCAACTCCCAGCCCAGTAACTCCTGCCCTCCCTCCAGTTAGATTAACAGATTAATTACCAAAATTACAGGAGGCTTGAAGCAAACACCCTTAACTGTTAAACTTGGGACTGTGCTGGAAATCAGATGGAAAGTCAAAGCAGACAGCAGCCCTCACAACCTGGCCCCCAACTCCAAGGGTGTCCACGCGTCTGGTGAAGGACTCAGCTCACATCCCTCTAACTCCATTTTTGTCTCCCATAAAATGCAGCCACAGAGGGTGAGATTATGCCATGCAATTCAATGAATTCAAGAGCAGTTTCTCCTCGGTGTAATTTAGATGCTCTAATACAGCTGAAGGACAAATGTGCTGTCACACCATCGGTGACTGGGTCTGTGTCAGGGTTTAAGGATCTGGTCAGAGACAGAAAGGCTGAGCTGGGGAATCACTGATTGAAGTACATCAAGGAGTCACAGAGGATTACTAAAACCTCCCCATGTGCCTTACGCCATGGCCACTGAAGTTATTCCAGGATTTAAATTAAAAAAAAATCTATTATTTCTATTATTTCTAGCATGTCTATCAAAACAGAGCCAGCAGCAGTTCTTCACAGGACAAATTCACTCATCGACTCTTAATCCCCGTGGCTTTCCCTCTGCCAGAGTCTCTGGTGTTTCAGCTCTTCTGGGAGATCCTATCTGCCTCCCAATCCTATGCCGGACAAGAAGTCTTTCAAGGTTACTTTAAACCAATCTGGACGGTCATCAAGATGGTCCCGTAAGGGATTACTGATGAGATTAACATTAGCTATTACAACTCAGTGAAGAAATCTAAACGTGATAGTGGAAAAGGCTCAGAGAACATCAGCTCAGTGATGAGGGACTGCAAGAGAGAGAAATACACTGGTAGTACGCTCACATCTCCAGCACTGCATTCACTCTTGGTCACCCCATCTCGAGAAGGATTTGGAAAAACAAGAAAAGGCATCGAGAGGGATAAAAAAGATGCCTGTTAAGTGTGTGCCAGCTTCTAGACATATCAGGAGACTAAATATATCAGGACATGTTGAAAAAATGTGTTTGATGGTAGAAATGACAGAGAAAACAATGAGTATTCATCCTTTTTCCTACCAGAGAACTAACAAACATGCTGTGAAATTATCAAGGAGGCAGCTTAAAAGAAAAGTATTTTTTCCATGTAATACATTTGCTTGATGCAAGATATTGCAGGCTTAGTTTTGGGTGCTCCTGAACTTAAAAAAAGACTTCAAACATATCCATGGGGGTTAGGTCGATGGCAGGTATGATGTGCAGTGGCTGGGGTACAACACCTGTCTCCAGAAGTCCCAAGCTGCTGACTGCCCAGAGGCAGAAGGGAATACAAAGGGAAGGACCATCTCACTATCAGGCAGATTTTTATACTTTTCCCCCTAAATACCAGCTTACTGACCAGTGTAAGAGGGAGGATCCTGGGGCGGCAGACATCCAGCCATATCCGTACAGATGTTCAAGTCCACGCGCAGGAAAAAAACAGTAACATGGTAGATCTATGGGTGACCCCAGCCCAGGGGGAGCTGGAAGGTCTCCCTTCCCAGCAGCTTTGGAAAGCAGCTTGCTCATCAGCAGCATCCCTATACACTTCCCACATGTGGCCAATACAAGTCCTCAGAGCATCCAGTGGCTGGGAGTGCGCTCACCACCCCATCCCAGAAAAGACATGATGCCGACAGCCAGCAAAGCTGCAGGAGGAGGTCTGCCTTCCCACAAGGACCTATGCTTTTGTAGTGGCCTGACCCAGCCACCATGTCTGGATTCATACCAGGCAAGGTCCTCCAGCTCCACGCGACACAGCAGCAAAAGCAGCCTGTCCTCCTTTCCTGGCCTAGGTAGGAAGAAAAAGAGTTAAAGGGGGGAGGGCATGGTGAGATGCAGGACTTAGGAAACCAGGCTGGAAAAAGAGCACAGACTTACTGTGATAACTTGGGGAAACAGGATGTCGTAAGGAGGCCAAATGCCCACGCGGTTCCCACACCCCGACGCGATGCTGTCCAGGCTCCTGTGCCCCCCTGAGGTTTGTCTTTATTTTTAACGAGTGCAAAAACATCCCCAAGGCAACACTGTACTGACAAATATAAATGACTCAGCTGGAGATAGACTGGCTGAGTAAGGCCCAAGACTAATTTTCTCTCTCGCTGTCCTCCTCTCAGAGGTAATCTCACATCTTCACAATAACAAGATCAAGACAAAATACATCTCTGGTCTGTCTGCTGGACTGGGTCAACAAAACACTTTGCATCTTCCAGCAGCAAAAACTATTGCAAGGCTGGGCATTTTTCTCTCCGTCCACCTACAGCCTTAAATAAGTGTTGGTACTTAAGTAACGAAAAACTACTGACAAAATCAAACCAGTCCTGCAATTAGCATTCTGCTAGCCACCACAAAGATGACTGAAACATCAATACCCTTAGTAGCCCCACACAAAGACTGGCTACTTCCCAAAAAAAGCTTTTCTTGAGTAAATAGAGGAAGTTTGGAAAAGCCCAAGTGTTCAAAAACTTGCTTCAATTTAAGAGCTCCATGAATAAGGAAGAGTCTCATGAGGTCTTTTGATTAGAAGTTCAGAGTGCTCAACCTGCCAAGGAACTGGGGTGTCACGTTCCCAACAGTCCATTAGGATGCCACAAGAAAAATATGTGCAAAATCCTATTCACCAGCAAAGGTACCTACCTGAAGAGCACATGTTTTCACACAATTAAAATCTTACTTATTTGTCTCCTAACCATCCAAATAAAAACCAAAGTGTTTAAAAATGTAAAGATATAAAATGAACTCCATACCTTACTTATGTTTGCACATTTGTAACAAGAACAAAATTGTTTGAATGAGTTTTTCCTCATCCAAAGAAACCTGAAGTCAATGAAAATTCTCCTTTCTACTTATCAAATAAAGGCAGCTTTGGATTAGGTTCCAATGCCTGATTCAGACTCAAAAACCCACATATACTCTCTTTTATTTTTCATTTCCTACAGTGTTAGAGCATTCAAAAGAATCTAATTCATCTTCTGCTAAAGATGCAACCAAGAAATCACTCTTAGAGCAAATGAAGTATGCTAGCAGTGATCGTATTTAAAGATCCCATTAAACTTAATCATAATATTCATTCCCATGCAATTTAAGAAAGAATCATTCCATTATTAAAAATCCAGTGGATGCAAGGCTTTGCCAGAACTGCTGTGGGCTTTATTTCTCTCTTCCATTTTCCACCAGGGAACCCCAATGTGCTTTACTGTCATCAAAACCAACATTTTGGAAAGTAACTCCTGATTTTAAAGAGGGGCATATTTCTGTTCCTCAGCTTCAAAGAGGTTAAACTGTGCACAGAAATGCACAAACCCTTGTATGCACAACTTTGGCCTTCAATTAATACTTCTTTTGTAATATGCTGCTTTGATGGAGACTTTCTCCCCACTTTTTTTCAGTAACTGAGATACTAGAGGGGAAAAAAAAGTATAAAATACCATTGTTCTGAATAAAAGGACAGTTTCCTTAGACAGTTTGTAACATCCAATCCTCAAATATGGGCATGTATCCCTTACACTGAACTTTCTGTAGGTTTGTGAAAGGCAGAGACGACTATGCATTTAGCCTGAAGAAAATGTAGAACAAAAATAGCAAGAAAATTCATGACTTACAGTGTAGGACCAAAATAATAGGTGTTTTCAGCAGTTTAACTTCTGAGTTAAAAAACCTTCAAACAATAACTCCAAAGCATTTGTGCAAGCAACTTGCCCCAACTCCAGAGACCGCCTAATCTCATCTGAGCATCGAAGAGGTGATGACGGCTTGTTGTGACAAGGATGTTGCACCAAGCAACACGTAGGAGAGGGAACCATGAAAAAATACAAGCAATGGTGAAGACATGGAAGCAGAGAGGAAAGTCAAACAGAGAATTGTTGGGCTCCTCTTGCATATGGATGAAGGCTCGCTTCGTAGACACAGACAGCCCACACGAAGAAAACTGGGGGCTAGCCCGCTTGCACGTCCTTGATGCCAAACCCCCTGGGCATCAGCCTCATACATTTTGCTAAGAACATTCTCTGACTTCTTTTTTTTTTCTACGCTGTTTCCTGTTCACCCTCTCTACTGCTTTGGTTTGTGAAGCCAAAATCTCTGATCGAGCACCAGATTAAGAGAATGCACATTAGAAAAGCATTCTTTATTCCTGCATTTGAACAAAACTGACATTTCACACACATTCGTAACACGGATCAGCCAAAACGGTTTGCAGGGCAGATACACTCCCCGCAGGCTAGCCGTGTCCATAATGGATTCTTTAATAAGTCTATAAGCCAGGACAGGATGGATTGTAGATACTTAAACAGCAAAACTCATTAACTAAGCATAACTACTTCCTTTGAAGCTGTAGTGGATGGTAAAAAGTTCCATTTATCTATTTTTATGTGTGAATTGGAAACACTTGTGAAACTTGGTATTCTTCTGTCATGGAAATTAAAAATGGTATTTTAAAGCATAAATCATCAAAAATCCTGAAGTGAAGTGAGGCCTGCTAGCTTCATTTCTGTGCTCTGGCAGGACCCCTGGATTAGATGGCAGATCACTCCTCATCTCTAATTTTTTTAGTCTTGGAGAGATTCTTACTTTCTCAGAGACACTTCTCTGTGTAAAGAGTGCATTTACCACCTCTCCACCTGCACCTTCATTTGAGGAGGAGACCTCTAGATTTATCAGCAGGAGTAAAAATCATGACTTTCAAAAGTTTCAATATTGGAGACATTTATTAGCTTGCTCGCCCCAAAACTGAAAAGTTTCAGATTGCTACAGCACATGAAAAATCATACTTTCTGAAGTCCATGCTGTTCCTCCAGGAATATTACAGGTGTCAAGAGGGCTGACACTTTTGCCAGAATAACTTAAGGCAGACTAATGCCTTAATTCCTATCCAGATTAAGCTTGTCTAATTTCAAGATAAATTAAAAGAGGTTTTTGAGTCTCAAACTCATGTTTTGCACCTCCTGCTTCCTTCATCGTTGCAAGAAACGTGTAAAACCCTCCCACCTCCTCTATCCTGTGCAAAACAGATGGGCTCCAAAGCACTGACCTTTCAATAGCTTTATCCTCTCCGAGGAGCTGAGAAAGGTGCAGCCGAGACCGGTGTCGGCCCCCACTAAAGCCGAGACGTGGGTTTGCCTCACCACTAAAACTGGGTGAGGAGTTTCTGTAACTAACACACAAAGTTCATAAGCCAAGAAGGGCTTTGCCCAAGGGCTGCTCCTGCTCCAGCAAAGGGCACAGATCCCGGTCAGCACAAGCTGCTTTTCAGGAAGGGTCCAACTTCAGGAAAGCAAAGAAACAAATATCTGTATGAAAAAGTGCCCCCTGGGCACCAAGACCAGAGCTAGTTTAAAGGAGGGGAAAAAAGAAAAGAGCAAAGTTTAAGGGAGAAGGAGGGATGACAAATAGATGCTTGTAAGGTCATGGGAAACTGGCCTTCATAACCAGGTAAAAGTGCTTGGATGAGCAAGAACAACTATAGGAACACATGTAGAGATGCAATGTGAAAGATTCAGTGCTCACATACAAGAGAAAAGAAAAGAAAAGGAAAAAACCAAATCATCCGTACGGGTGCATGAAACACAATTACACAGTTTGGTCCTCTACCTTCCCTCTGTGCCACATTCTCCATTCTGGTGGCACTGATGCCACCCCACAGCATCTCTCAACAACAGGGATGCTGGCAGCTCACATCAGCCACTGGGGAGAGGAGGAGAAGGTGAGGAGAGAGAGGAGGGTGATTTTACTTTATAAGATGTAAGATAACCTGTGACACAGTGCCACCATTCACCTACTCGCTGAAGGGTCTTCTGACTGCCTCCCCTGTGTCTCTTCCGGTGGGCTCTCAGCTGAACACTGCTTAGGGATACTTATAGGGCAACCTGAAACCCAGGTGCTCATGTAGCCATGGTATCTCCAAGTTTTCTGCCGTCACCACTGGCTGTGTCTTTACAGAAAATGGCCAGTTTCTTGCTGAGGTCACCCCTGAAAAGGGCTGATGCAGGTCAGTCCTCTCCTGAAGGGGAGGCTTTTGTGCATATTTCTCAAAAAAACATGATAAAATAGCACAGAAAGGGACACATGAGGTCTCACTGTCCGTCTGCCCACACCGTGAGTTTGGAGAGATGCTCTCTGGGCTATTGGTAGAGAAGGGTTTCCACGACCTCCCCATTCTAGTGTTTTTTTAGTCATGCCTATTAATTTAAATAACCCCTCAAAAAAAGGATTTAGTCACTCTTTCAGACACAGTGGTTCTTACTTCTCGTACTTACCCAGAATTTGAAAGTTTCAGATAAACAGATATTATATTAAAACATATCAGTTAAGGGGAAAGAAAAAAAAACCCACCAAACCAGAACAGTGTATTAATACATGAAGGATGCTGCCACCAAAAGCCGGGGGTTCAGTGGCTGCTCACAATCCATGTTTTCCAGCTGCAGACTGAAACTGGTTCGCATTTACTCATGATTTCTCTAGCACGTTTGAGAAGTGCCTGGTCAACTGCTTGGTCCTAACTGCCACCCTCTCTGCCATGCTGAGGGCATTAAATTGGGAAGAAACGATAACAAGGATCATATGAACCAGCCCAAGTCTAAGTGACGCAGTCAGATGCCATTTGGTAATTCTGACCACAAAGCAAGAGGAGCCAGAGCCATCAAAGGGATCAGAAGAGAAGCTCAGGTAGGGAATCTTTTTTTACCCTGTTGATGCAACAACACAAAAACACACTCCTCCTGTGTGAACCAACTCCCGGCCTGACTGCAAAAACACCAGTATTCGTGTAAGGGACAGCTCAGGGCTGTATGGCCAGTGCAACAGTCCCAATTTGTTGCTGGTTTCATTCTCTGAAGCTGACCCCTAGAAACCTAGGTAAATGCAAAGACATGCAAAGAAGGGCCAGGAACACACAGCTGGGGGTCGAAGGAGGTCAGCACCACAGCAGCAACTAGTTAGAAAAGTTTTAAGCATAAACCAACCATACCCCAAGTTCTCAAACATGCATTAATTCACCCCAGATCAATAAACTGAAATCTCCAGATCACACACTTCGATGCTGCAGCACTGAATCTCCTGCAAGAGCCAAAGCAAGGACCTGGAAAGCAGCCTCACACTAAGAAGTATGCTTTAAATCCTGAACAAGAAAATACAAAGCCATCCTGCAGACATGAGGCAGTCAGCTTTGCAACCAAACGTAAGGAAAAAATCTGAAAAGTTAGTGGAGTTCCCAAGACCCTTTCAGCACTATCAGAGACTGCTAATCCCCATTTTTTCTGTGTGGGTTTTTTTTTTCCTCGTATCTTTGCAACACTTCACAATGTTCTAATTTAGCTAACGATGAGCTTCTTACAATCCTGAATTTTTTGCTTTAAATAAAACACTTTTCCAAGAAAGCAAGTCTTCCAGCATTCCAACACCTGATAGTCCCAGTAGCATTGCAAGATTAATTAGTATGTTAGAAAAGCATGCAACAAAGGAAAATACTGTTAGAGGTTAGATCTAGATCCAAGACCCATGCAAGCACTTAAAAAAAAAAAATATCTCGCAGGAGTCCCACACATAATGTGTGATCTGCTGCACAGTATGGGCCAAATTTAGCATGTCCAAGAACTTGAGGATTTTAAGACACGTCTATGCATGGCTCGTGAGAGCACAAACTAAGGGATTATCTGTACATAAGCCCACTCATGAATAAGATGCATTTATTCCCTGAAGCAAGGTGTATACAAGTAAAGCTGCTGCACTTCAGATTCCCTGCCTGCCTTAATCCAAGTCAACTTTTAAACATGCACAACTCGCTTGAGTGTGTGCTTTGCTCCTGGACACCACAAGACTTGGCTGTCCCTCTTCTCACCCAACAGAGGTAGTGGAGAGTGTCTAATTTTCTGGTTCTTGCTCCTCAGTTCAACTGTAAGATCATCCCTCCTGCTATCAAATCAACCCAGCCTTTGTTCAGGACGGGTATTTTTAACTTCTGCAGCATTTCCCACTCCCACACATAATCCAGGAGACAGACTGTATGAAAGATTTATATCAGTCCTTTATGCAGCAACACAAGGTTATGTAAAAGCTGGGATATGAAGAATACAAAGTAGGTAAGAAGAACACTTTAACTTGCAGGTGACACAATTAACACTGGAAATACAAGACTGTCACATAGAAGTCTAGCACTTTCCAAAAAAAAAAAAAGTGTTGTTTTTTTTTTTCCCAAACTGTAACACCATTTACAACACCAGAAAAAGATCCTGGCCCTGCTCCATCATAGAGTGTTTGAAGCTGGTTTCACCAGGGCCAGATTTCATCCATTGTATGTTGACAGGACAAGCCTCAGCATGATGGATACAGTTTCACAATGGCTTTGCACAGATCTTAAACAAGGTATGTCCCCCAAAAGGGACCTCTGGTGACTCAAGCTTCCCCTGACCTTGCTGCCACCCGGGCAGCTGACCCGGGGAAGTGGACCCCCTTAACACACAAAAGGGCCACAGGTGAGCTGTTGCTGATGAGGGATAGGAATGAGCTGCTGAGGCCAGGAGGAGGGCAGGAAAGTCCCACTCAGTTCAGGCTGCAGTTTCACAACACATTGGCTTCAGCCACAAAACCACCTCGCTGGGTTCTTCCTCCAGCCTCAGCGCTTCTCTTGCCTCGTGCTGGAGTCCACAGCTCCCTTCTGCCAGCAGAGACTCTTGTGAGTCTGCTCTGTGAACTCCATCACCAAAAAACCAAGCATTAGAGATCACAGCTTTTCTGGACCCTACCATTAGCTCATGTAAGGTAAAAAAAAAAAAAAAATAAACCCTGCTTCTGGCATGCCATTGCATAGTTAAATCAGTGCAACCACATAGGAGAGGTGCACTGCAGCACAGGGATGAGCTTTCCTTATGCAAGTTTCTTGCCAAGACCAACATACAATGCAATTACACACTAATATTCTCAAACCCTATATATGAGGTTTTTTTGTTACTTGCAAAGATACGTAGCACTTTCTGCTCTTTGAATTTTATCCTGCTTTGCACAAATTCTGTTTCCCTCAAAATCCCCATTCTGGAGAAGCATGTAACTGACTGAGAACTGAGAAATAAAGAACTGTCACTGGGTTGCAAACATGAACCTGGAAAAACATTATAAGGGAGTGATGTCACATGGCTTTAATCACCTAGGAGGTGTAACTGGAAACCAAGCTAGTATCCCTGTGGTAAATGAGGAAGGACACTGCCATCTCCCAAGGACCGCTCAACCTGTTTCTCTCTCTGCTGCCTATTCTGAGAGCAGGGATGCTTAGCATAGCCTAAATGCCTGACATGAGAGGAATCCTCTCTCAAGGTCTGAACACCCCTGAGAAAGGGGAAAACAGCAAAATCACAAGCACTTTTCTCTGCCTACTACTTTCTAATGCTCAGAATCAGAAATTAAGATTTTGGGGGTGGCAAAGGTCACCACACAACCAGTAAAAAAAGCTATCAAAAGGACGTACCCAGATACACGCAAATCCATTTTATAAATAAAAATAATAAAAAAGAGTAAAAGGGAGACTGATTTATCCTTTCAACCAAAAGCCCAAACCAATCAGATAATGTTCCTTTAAGAGCAAAGACTGTACCCCATACATCATCCCTCAAAACAAAGTCAAATGCCTTTTACAGCTTGACGAGAGCCTAGATTAAGATTTCATTTCACGTGGCTTCTAGCTCTGCGTCCTTGCTAAAACATTCCCTGTTAGCATATCTCACAATTACTCAAGGATGTCAAAAATTTAGGAGGTAAAGCACTCTTTTCTGCACTCAGAGTGCTAGAACAATGACATCCCCTTCAGAGCTCCTTTAAAAAAAAAAAAAGCAAAGCTATTAATATGATAGTTGTTGATAGCAAATTAAAGTCTACCTAGAAGCCCAGGCTGCAGCCTGGCTGCTGGGAAGCCCAATGAGGTCTGAAACTACCGAGGAGACAGATTTCTCTGGCAGTTGTGGTACAGGGATGGTATCAATGGTGTATTTTCCCTCCTGCCTCAGGGAGTATAATAATCATTGGTGGGTGATGATAGCGTCCCAGCCACAGTCCCAACTCAGGCTGTGCTGGCTCAGTGCTCCTCTAGCCCGGAGCAAAGACCACAGCCAGGACGCTTCACACCACAGCATCACGAGCGCACTTCCCCTCTGTTGTTACCTTTACTGTAGGAACAACAAAAACCATGACCCAGAAGCGAATGTGCCAGCTACCAGACCTGAAAAGACATGTTTCGCTTGGCTTTATTTGCTGAAGCCCAGCCCAGACCACAACCACAGAGAAGTATCAACCTCTAAAAAGTGAGCTAGAGGAACAAAGAAGGGACTTTGCCTCCAGCACAAAGCTTCTTCAGCACTCGGTTTCTAATTACTATTACTAGACATTTATAATACTGCCTTTCCTGGCAGCCAGCTGCTGGGCCCACCTCTCACAGCCCATCACCACTGCTGCAAATAAAAAGACAGAGGACGTTTGGAGGTGATGTACGTTATCTCCTGCAGACTCCAGCTTCACAGCTCCTCACGTCCCAAGCCTGGCTCCTATCATCAGCTGAGGTAGAAGGATCTGGAGCACAACTATCAAAACAGTTGCTAAACCAAAACAAACAGAACTAAAAACAACAGAAATCAGACCGTGCTCCCTACTCGGTGGGTAAGGTATGAAAAGCATTGGCCCTGGTGAGGGAAACGCTCCATGCTTTGCTACAGGTGGTTTCAGCCCGACTAACCTCTGCAGCTTGCAACATGCCAGGCAACATGGTGAGGACTGGCATCCGAGTTGATGCAGTGGGTGAGCAGTGCCCTGAATAGCAACAACTTTTAAATGTCTTCCTCCTCCTCCTCTGATGGGTAACAGAGATAAAGCCAAAGAAGCTATACCAACAACACTGGGAAAGCCTGAAACTACAGTCCCAGACACCTCACCTCTCTGCTACTGAAGGTAAGTAATGGGTGCTACAAGCTACAGCACGCTCAGGAAAAACTGTGACTAGCTCTTGGGCCCTGGGGAGTAACCTAATTTGAACAGAGTTTACTTAGGACTAGTAAAAATACCAAGCACTTGAATAGTATCAGTGTAAGGCATCATGCACAGGATAAAGGTAGAATTAGACTCTACATAAGCTCCAGGTCATCTTCTGAATTTCCTGAGGGCGCACCTTCTGAAGTAAAAATATGCCAGAAGTTATCACCATTTTTGTCATAGAATATAGAGTCATTTAGGTTGGAAAAAACCTTTAAGATCATTGAGTCCAGCTGTAAACCTAACATTGCCAAGTCCACCACTAAAACCATGTCCCCTGAGCATGTCTACACATCTTTAAATACCCCCAGGGATGGTGACTCAACCACTCCCCTGGACAGCCAGTTCCAACATTTGACAACCCTTTCAGCGAAGAAATCTAAATCTCCCCTGGCACAACTTCAGGCCATTTCCTCTCATCCTACTAAGTCATTGACTACTAAATCATTGTTCCCATGAGAGGTATTCCCACTAAACATTTGAAGACTGTAGTTGCCAAAAAGAGAACCAACCAGCAGCAGCTTTGCTGGGCACCACTGCACCTCTACACCGCTCCGAGCTCCAGCGAAGCGGCTCCGAGCCTTCAACCAGAGGTGAAAACCTCTGCAGAGGAAGCAACTTGGGCAGTCTTATGACACAGCTATGTTATGACCGATGTTAAACTTTGGCTTATAAAGATTGGAACTGTTTAACCGCCTGCTCGACGGCTGGCTCTGCAGCAGCAATGTTTTAACCGGGACACAGAGGAGGCACTTGTCTCTCTCCCGCTGATGGGCAAGCCGCAAACAGCCGATCGCGCTGGGTCACAACCCGCTTTGCCCGTTCCCTCTGACAGAAGAGGGACGTCTGTGCTGTGGACACAAAGGCCGATCTGTTCAGAGCTGGCCGCAGTCCTCCCGCCCAGCTCCCATCGCTGGCCTGATACAGGCTGGCATTGACGGAGGAAAGGTAAAAACGCCAGCACTGTCCCATTTCCCCAAAGACTGTTCCTAGCAGATCTCATTATTTCAAAATGTTTTACTTTGAGAATACTTGCATGAAGTGCTCATGAAAATCTCAACTGTGTAAATTGGAGTTTAATTTGTATATTCAACAATGCCATTCTTTATATAAAAGTTAAGTATGGCTACATTTTTCCAGTCAAAAAAGCTATGATCTGCAAAATGGTTCTTCTCTCCCTGGAAATCACTACCACTTGCTTGTTTGTTTTGCTGTGCGTAGGTCAAGAGGGAGGAATGATAATAAAAACATGAATACTTTTTCTCCTCACCTTGAACGGTGACAGGCTCAACAGCAAGCAACTTTTATATCGTATGCCCACAGGATCGGAAAAACAAAATCATGGGTCTTCACCCTGCACAGCCTTACCCAAATTTAGCTTCAATTAAATCAATTAAGACATCTGACGTATGCAAAACACATCTGGGTCTGTGTAGCTACAGGATCAGGGAAACCTACACACACTGCACGTCATCCTATACACACACTGCAGAGAGCTGGTAGAGGCTTCTGCCTGTCCTTGCTCCCTGCCCACCCCACTTCAGCCTACAAAGCAAAGTATTTTTATTATTGTTATTACACAATATTTATTTAAAGGCTGAAGAGACAGTATGACCCCATTTCACTCTGCAGGCACTTTCAGGGAGTACCTGTGCATAGGAGCTGTGGATCCAGCCAGGCAGCCATGAGGAAGTCTGGCCCAAGGGCACCTGACAGCATCCCACATGGCTCAGTTCCATCCACCACCTCCCACGCTAAACAGGGACCTGGTAGCAAGTGTTTCTGGGATACAAGTGAATCTCCCCCCCCTCAAGCAAGCTGAACATGACAGCCCCTCTTCAGCCTCCTTGGCCACCGTGGCTAGTACAAATCTTCAGCGGGACTATTCAGAGGGCTCAGGCTGCACCATCAGCCAGAACTGACTCCAGAGGAGCCAACACCAGGAGCACTGCAGCTGAAGTGTCTGTTGAATTAGACTCACATTATTCTTTTCCTAGCATTATCAAGGAAATGATGGTTGAAAAGCAGAGTTATCACTGCAGAGCTGTCTCTCACCTGACTTTTCCATATCAGTTACTACACTACCTGGGTAGTGCTGTAGAGATTTCTTTTCAACACTCTTCCAAAGCTATGACTGCAGGTTTAAAATTAGGGGTTAGTTTCAAGTCACTGTATTTTCTAATGATGCCTATATTTAAAAGGAGAAAAAAATCACAAGGTATAACTGGGTTGCATTCCAGGCCTGGAAACCTCAGTGCTCCAAATTATCCCAAGACCTCAGACACTAACTACAGCAGGCTTGCAGTTATCATCATCTTGTGATGATACCAATTCTGTCACTTTTAAATCACTCTTAAACTGCATTTGCAACTTTGCATCTCTTTAGAGATAAAGAAAACCACCAAGTCTGGCTGTTAGCCAGGTGGCCATCAGGAGCCGATGGAGCCTAGAGACAGTGTTCAACCCCAGCCAGGATCTGCCGGCATTCAGACACACAAAACAGCCAGCCAGGATACAGAGAGCAAGCTAACATCTTGATTTACGCAATTACTCGTTCAGCTACAACTGCAGCTTTTCTTGCATAATCAGGCTGATAAACATCAAACTTTTTCTGATGTTGCCTCATATCTCAAATGATGCGGTTGGAAGCCAGAAAGCAGGCAAACAATATCCAGAAAAATCAGGGGGGAAAAGAGCATTGTGTTGTTGGATCAGGGGCTTTGGGCTTGGTGTACTCTACACACCCAGAATCTCTGTGATGACTGTCACAGTCTGGCATTACACGCTGCAACGGCACCGAGGTAGCAGCAAACTAATTTCTCCTGGAGAACCACCTACACATTGACAGTGCTACAGAGAGGATGGGAGAGCACTTACAAACCTCCCATTCAAAGGGAGAAAGGTTAAATTTCTGCTGGCTGCAGCTTTTTGAAGGAAAAACATAACTATACAAACCAACCTTCACCTGAAGCTACATTTTTGTTGTCTCCAAAAACAATGACTGCTTCCCGCTCCAGTTAAACTTTATTTTTAATGTGTCTCTGCTCTTGCAGAGGTCAGAGCTTAGCTCTGCGCATGAAAGAAAACCTGAAACATCCTTTGGAAAGCTGTTGATACAGTATCTGTCACCCTAGAATTTAAAGAGAAACCTTGCAGGTTTGCAGAAATAACATTTTGATGCTTTTCTAATTTGAGCCCAGGACCCACAGCTTAGGCACAGATCCGACTACGCTGAATTATTCAAACTTTGTGATTAGCACTGAATAGTAGATAAAGAAATAATGATTGTTTAATCAATTATTATTGCACAAAATGAATGAACTTGGAGACTGAAGTGCTGCCACATCTATTTTACAATGCTTTTGCTCATCAGGCTTTGGGGGAGCGGGAAGGGAGGAGGGACGAGCCAGAAGGGTTGTGGAGAAGTATGGAGTCAGGTTTGCTGAGCACTATAAAGCAGCATGTTAACATCGAGCCTCAACTGAAAAGCTTGCGAGCAGGCCTTTTCAGACACACAGGAAGCCAGTGAATTGAGTCAACACTTGGTAAGGACCAAAGATTTTGAAGAAATAATGTAGTAGGTATCAGAGACAGGATAAAGCTGCATCAGCATCATTTTTTTCCCCATCTGTGATTTATGTCAATATTGCCTGCTAAAAAACATCCTAATCCCACTGAAATCAATGGGAAAATTGATGACAACTTGAACAGGCAGCTTTCACTCTACCACCTTCTGCTCCACATTCACTCTCCTTTCTCAGCATTCTCTAGCAGACAGCAATTCATCCCCACCAGCCTGGCCATCAACCGCTCGCCATGGGAGGCCTGGCTGCAGAGAGCCGGACATGGATGGTGGGGTCCAGGTGGAGAACACAGACCCTCAGAGAAACCCAAACTGCAGGTGCAGCCTCCTGTGAATCACTCCAGCAAATGAATCAACCCAGTGACTCCTTCAGTGCAGGTATAATCACGACTATTTACATTTTCATGGAACAATTAATCTACATAGCAATGACAACAAACAAATTATGTCTTGGATGAGAGCAAACGTGTGTACAACACGTGCAAGTTCATGGCATACGCCACTTGTACCTTGTGTCCATGTCATATTGCCAACAGACATTTCTAGCTGTGCCCAAACCAGGGCTAGGTCAGCTCTGGAATTAAACAGTTACACTTAAAGGCATTCCTAAACCAACATCAGCCAATAGTGAACAGAAAAGGGAAAATAAAGAAATAAAATTATGCATTGCATATTGCCCCACAGAAAGAATTTCCCACCCCTTACGGTTTCATGAACACTTCTTGATTCCTTTATATACATACAGTTCTACACAATGTCTTTACCAGAGCAAAAGCTAAAAAGGCAGTAGGCCAATTTAATTTAGAGCTGCATTGAGGAAGTATTAAACTTACACCTAGAAGTGTAATTTTAGGCAAGTTTTAGAGACTCAGGAAGTTTCTTCCTCATTTCCTTCTGTATTCAAAGCTTCTACTGTGAGTTTCAGAGAAAAAAGGAAGCATACCCCCAGAACTATGACTAACTGAAAAGATCAAACATAAATGCCTTAGAGGAATTCATGTAATACATCACTTGTGACTTCTCCACTGGAAGCGTATCTGTCTTGGCTTGTACCAAATATACATCCTTATCCACTTCGTACAATGTGCATATTGATAGAAAAGTAACAGAACAAAGTGATTAAGGGGAACAGCATGTCTAAAGTTTCCAAAGAACAGAATAAATACCTGCACTTACAGAAAATGAACTACATATTTTAACAAGATGGGAGAAAAAACTACTGCACTGAGTTGGTCAAAACTTTTTGGCCATGAAAATTTTGTGCTAATAAATGTGACATAATTGCAAAGATTTTCCATGAGAAGAAGGTATATTGGGTAACTCTCTGCTATTCCAAATAGAAAATTCTACTTAGCAAAGTTTGTAAATGCAAGTTCAAATCAGTCTTTTGGATTTAAATTGCTTTTAAATATAAAATGCCATTTCAAATTAAAACATCATCAAGACTCCCATTGAAACTTGTGTCTTTTCAAGTCAATCCTTAGTTTCCTCCCTCAAAAACCAAAAGGTATTTGTTCCTCAATATTTTGTTAAGAGAGTGAACCTTGAAACCTAAGGTCTTAATATTATTTATGCAGCAGTGAACCTTGAAACCTTTCTAAGGTCTTAATATTATTTATGCAGATAGAAAGCAAGCTCTGGCGGTACTTGAATGAAAACTCAAGCATTAAATACTGACATTTCAGGGTATGCCTAGCAGAAACATTCAATATATACATAAAACAAGATCAACACTGAATGGTCTCATTATAGCAGTCCTTACACAGGCAAAGCCCAGAATCAATTTAAGTTTATTTTTATTGGGTGAATTTATAATATGCCAAGACTCACTATTTATTTCCTCAAGGTTTCACAGACAGAATGCTGCTCTTTTGATAGTCTATCCCACATGTTTATTAAAATAGATGTAGCAGAGTGAAAGGAAAACATAAAACTGGCAGAGGATAATTTTTAGTTTCAGGGATATTGTACACGTCACCTCTTAGAACTTCAGTTTATGGATTTACTTAATAGAGCCTTTCATGGTTGGTTTTAATGTGTTAAATGGAAATTCCACTAGTTTGTTACTGCAATGTTTTCTTTATGACCTGCCCTCATACATCACATAGGTCTGGCTTATTTATACAGACAGCCATTCACTGAATCGACTGGGAACTTCTTAAAACTAGTTTCTTTCACTTGCACTCTTCCTGAATTAAAAGGCTGTTTTCTTTGATTGCCTTTGTGGAATGCTGGAGAACTTTCTGGCCAAAGACGTGAAGACGACTGAAGTTACCATGAGTTTTTTTTACCTTTTCTGAGGCAGGAATACAGATTTCCTCCCCAGGGCTAGACGAAAGCCATGTCTATGAACATCCTGGTGTCAGCTTTCAACCCAACTGCTACCCTGGCAAAGCAGAAGGGAGCAAAAGCTACGAGCGTGACAGCAGCTTCTAACAGATTAGCTGTGGCCTCTGTAGCACCTTGGTTTGTCAGCAGCTTTAAGTACTGCTTGTGTCTCTCCCTGCCAGCGTGCTCAGGACCTTTTCAGCTGTTTGAAGAATTTGAGCTATGCTAAAACTTTGACTGGCCATTTACCTGAGCATCTATAATCTAGATGGGTATAAAACAAAGCACAGTAGTAACACCTGGAGGTCTTCACGAACAGCCTGCTGTCATCATCCAAGCTGGCTCTCCCTCGCTTACAGTAAGCACATCTTCTTGATTTCATTAGATAGAACGCACCAGCAGCTACATCCCCTGCTCCAGAAGAGGCTTCCAGGGGGAGTGATATGTAAAGCCTCTCCATGCAAATGCTGAGCCAGGACAGCCTGCCATGCTGCCCCCAGAGTGGGGAGACCCCATGGTAACGCAGGCATCAGCTCAGCCTCTCCAGACCTGGCAAAGCCCCAGAAGCCTAAAGTTTGTACATCCATGTTGGCCTCAAGCACGTTTGAAGGTCAGGACCCAAACAAGGAATGCCTGTTGATGGGGCTGTTCATTACAGAAGTATGTATATAAATACACCTTACAGTGTGTGTCTCTGTCTAGGTACGTATTTATATGTAGGTAATCCTACAAGGATCCTGCTGTTTCTCTGGAGAAACCCCTGTGTTCTTTGGTAATTTGGAAGCCTTTATTTCTGTTGACAGCATCCCCAAACACACGCCAAAAACAACAAAGTCCCACAAAACCAAACACCACAACCACCCCTCAAATCAACCAAAAAAATCCCACAAAGAATTCAGTGAGGAAGCACTGAAGGCAAATCCTGCTCACCTCATTCCTAGAAAATATTCCTGAACATCCAGTAATTAAATCCCTCCTTCGGCTTCATGTCAGCAACAGAAGGATTCCCCTAGCTCCTGTCCGGCAGGAATAAGAACAATGGGAAGCTGCCTGCTATGAGGGAAATCACATCTACCACTGCTGTCCTGCCTCTACTGGCTCTGTCTGTCCAGGCTGTTTTACAGTGACTAAAGCCCAAACTCCAGGACAAAAAGATAAACGCTCATGGTCTGATTTAAAACTATTAGCTTAAAGCAACCTCATAGCCTACATGCTGAGTAACACTAAACCTCTCCAGCATCTTTACATTCACACAGTTGCCCCTTGCTCCCCTTGCAGAACCAGAGCCAGTGGCAGTTAAAACACGTGGTAGGGCAGTAAATCATTCTGGAAACAGTTACTATTGAAATAAGTCAGACAAGAGTAAAGATATGTTATTTCCATGGTATAGGTTTCAATACTCTCTCATAACTACTTGATTATGTTAAAAGCCAAAATAAGTATTGCACCAGCAGAACCTGCTTATGGCAAAGGGAACACAAAGCTTAACTAATGGCCCTATTTCCCTGAACGGGCACATGGGGCTGATAAATAGTCACATGAGGTTGTGTTATGTGTTGGAGCAAACCAGTTAATTTGTGCCCCCGTTGCCAGCACAGAATTTATATCCCGATACTGTTCCTTAAAAAATGAACAAACAAAAAAAACCCCCACAGTTTATTTTTATGTTATGATATGTCTCCAGCTTTCAGACACTGGGAGAAAGTACCTTGTTTCTCAGGTACTTATACCATAGCAGGAATTTACACTAATTCATGCCGTTAAAGTGAACAGAAGCTATATACACACACACATTACCTGTGTGCTGCCTGAAGCAGACTCACTGCTCAAATACATGTCACCTGTAGATGAAAACATCCCTGAGCAGCGAGGAATAAACACAGCCACAGCCCTGGTTTCAATAACTTCAAGAGCTCTGCCAACAATCACAACTTCCAATGGTTCAGCAAAAAGCTGCACAACATTTTTAGAAGTAGTGTGCTCTATGTTAATCATTTCTAATCAGAGACAGTTTCTCCACATCTACTGTTCTGGCTCATTTCCTTATAATTAAGAACTCAATTTTACCCAATTGCTACAATACAGATGTGCTGCTTTGGCAGTGACCTACTGTGTCATGCCCTCTGTATATGCACATTGAAAGCCATAACCAGTTCAGTAGTTCAAGTTCTAGACAGACAAAATTAAAGCCAGACCATAACCAAAGTGTCCAGTAGCAGTAGTCGGAAATTCAAGTCTGCCAAAGAGTTATGCAAAAATTATGTCCCTTAATTTAATTTACATAAAGGAACAAACTTAACCCAACAGCAAGGCAATATCTAGGGGTGAAGCAATCTGAAGGACTAGTCACAGTTGATTAAACCTTTTATAAGCAAGTTTGTTAAGTTAGGTTCTGGAGAAAAATATGTTTTAACAGCTAACTGAATAATGGACAAACCAATTTTTTATTTTCCCAACTTCTCCTGCAAGCAGACTTAAGTAAACACTTGTGTGTCCTAGTTCATTACTGAGCGTTGCTGGATTCTGAGATACTGCAAGATGCTGGGTGCCATAATTTCAATGAACCCTCTCTTCCAGCAGTGCAAGGCACAGAAAGCAGGGCCATTACCCATCTTTTAAAGCATGGAGACCAAGCCTCATATAGAGCAGCTCTCTTGGTCCTGCAAAATAGCAGCTGACAGTTGTCTATTTAAGAGCATAAAGGAGGCTTATAACCCACCTTCCAACACATGAGTGACAAGTAGCATTCCAACACTTTCTGCACACCTTGTAGTTTCTCAAACTTCTCTAGGCCAAATCAGCCATGCCCCACCTTAAACTTCTTCTGACTCCCTCCTTGCAGTGATGCTCCTCAAGGCATGTACCAAATGCTGCCATGCCACTGATGATCTTTCCCATCTCTACCATGAGCTTTGTGCCCCTGCCAAGAGAGACTATTTATTCCTACTGTTCAGAGTCCAAGCTCTTTCCCAATCCACCACAGCAGTACGATACGCTCCCTGACTGCTCCAAGTACAGATGTCCTGGCAAAGACCTTTAGCACAGACACAGCTTACGCTGACAGCAGTATTTTTCTCTGCTCAACATAGTTTAAGGTTTGGAGAGGTGTCATAGCTGAGCCAAGTGAAGCTCACTTCACACGAGCCACTGTAGTGAGACCAACAGGGGGTCGGGAGGGGGTAAAAGAGATTAATCTCACCCACCTCCACCCACCACATCAAGGCCAGCAAAACTTTTACATAGGTTACTCACAAATCCTATGAGACAGATCATCAGAAGACTTTTTACACGTTCTAGTAACTCACCACTACCATACCTTCTTCACCAACTGTTTTTCTGAGATGCCTGAAGAACTTCTTCATACTTGGAAAGGCTGACTGTCCTGTGCACTGCCGGGACAGCTTAGTTCTCATCATGTTTTGTTCATTTATGTTGCCTTCTTGAACTGCTGTTGCCTCCAATTTCCCTTATACTGAAGTAGCTGTACCAATTCTAACAAGTAGCCATGGCAACATAATCTTGCAGAATAAAGTACAAAACAATCCTATGATCAGAAAAATTAGAAAAATGGAAATAATGCGTTCATAAAGTCTGAAAGTGACCACTGGAACAGACTACAAATAGATAGGTTAAACTCTTCAGCACACAAACGGATGCTATACTTATAATCAAAATTACAGATAAATTATTATCAGGAGAAGCTCTATACCATGTGTTACAAAACAGTGAGATTATGAAAGTAAAAAAAACCCAAAAAATTAAATCCTGCCCAACCTATACCTGAAACAGTTAACCTATTTGGAACAGCACCTGTATTGGGCTGTCCCACTTCCAAACTCTGGTTTGAATTATGGAGACTCCACACCAGCTGCCTTGGGGACAGACATGCAGCGAGTGTTTCTGACCCAAAACCAACAGACGCAGGGACAGGGAGAGGCCAGTGCTACTCACAATCATCCATGTGAAAAAGCCTTCCTGGGAGGGTGGGACTGGGCTCCAGTGAAAAGGCACCTGAACTCAGTTTGATTAACTATAGCAGAAGCCTTCAGCTGTCAATTTTACTCTGCCTAGTGGTTTAAAGATTCTTCAGAGTGTTATACCAAATTTTCAATTTAATTTCCACAAAGGAATTACTGCTGGGATTTTTAAAAATGCCTTTTTTTCCCTAATGATACTTAACATGTAGACATTCTATGTGCAATTGAAGCCCAGATCCCTAGGCATATTTAGTCTTCTAAGTAACCTTAAGGAGCTGGTATTAAGTCCTAAGAAAGAATGATTTTCAAGGTGGGTGGGGTGAGAGGAAACCCTGCACTTGGTCCAAACAAATCCAAGAATGTGTTGCCCACAGCTGCCTTATTTTCTTTACAGTAACTGAGAAAGAGGTCTTGTACCAGATTTACTGCAAAGAGGATGTACTGATTCTTATCTGTGAAAGGTGATACAGACCGTCTGGACTCCTAAATTAGCCTGTAATCTAATCTAATCAATGAAAGACACATCAAGTGTTCCCACTCAAGCCTCCCCATCAGCCGCAGGCAGCTGAAACAATCAAAACTGAGATTCTCTGGGACTGCTTAGACCTGGTATTCTTGAGAAGATTACCTGCTCCTTTCCCTTTCAATTTCACTTTCAAACTGATGTGTGCCAAGGGCAGCTACAGAGTCTGTGAAATGAGGTATAGCTCCTAAGTACAAAGCATTTGCTTAACTGCGTATTTGCTGGCACCAGAAAAACCCAAGCTGAAGTGTTTTCTCCATACGTTTACTGGAAGTGTAAAGAGTAACTATGCATACAATTTGCAATCACTGAGATTTACAGCCCTGACTGTAGTAGGTAGTTGGGTCACGTAGGCACTTAAGTGCCCCGTGCCTCATTTTTCCCCTATACTTGCAAGAGACGTGCTTTCTAGGATAAATATTGTGTTTTGTTAACCACTAGAAATCTCCTGTTGTCACTGCTTTACCGAAAGAAACACGAAAACACAGATAAAAGAGAAAAATACAGCCAACAAGCAGCCCATTCCTATTTTACACAGGTAATTCACACAGACAGAATTGGTTTGCTTCGTCCAGAGAAAATTTTAAAAGGGTAGTAATGGGAAAAACCCTTATAATTCTTACAGAAATAATGTTTGGAAAAATAATACGAGATACTACAGTACAGACTGCACCATGCTTATTCTTACACTGCTTTAAACATGTGGATTACTCCCAAGAGGGCTAGAGAAGATGACTATAGTCTACTGTGTATATGCAAAAAAACACTATGGAGGGGACTGCCGCTGTGGGAAATTTCTGCAAACCCAGAGAGGCTGCGAGAGCCACTTCTCAAGGAGGCTGTAACCCCTTACCTTGCAATTATGTTAGCTTAATCGGGAGTGACTAAAAACCTCCAGCATGGCTAAGAAGGTGCTCCTTTTCCTGCTACGTACCTTCCACCATCATCATCAGAAGCTCGTCCGTGCACATTAAACAGGTTAGGAAGTGATGCAATCTAAAAAAATATCCTGCAGCCAGCTAGCAAAAACACACTAGTGCGTAGGGGTTTTTTTCCACATCCAAATACAGCGTCACGCAGAGGGGTCTTGTCTGACGTGAGCACAGACTACTCCAATTTTACATTTTTTCACTGAACAGAGAATACAAGTAAAACACAACCAGCTCAGTTACACAACGTGCCAAGGGACTGCTCTCATCTAAGATGCTTCGATAAAAACAAACACCTTTTGTGTCTTGAGAGTCACTTGAATGCAAAGTGCTTCACACAGCCCAAAAGGGGCTGCTTGATTTTCCAAAGTGCTTATTTAAGACGACCCAATTTAACAGAACCGCAGGGAAATTATAGGTACAAACAATAGCTGTCATGATAATTTCAGCTGCCTTCCACGCCTGCAAACAGGCGCTGTACAAGGAGGCTGTCTCATCTCTCACGTAGGGAAATTCTTTGAGCTCCTGAACGCTGGTGAGCAGCTCTGTCCTGATGTGCTGACCACCTGAGAAGCCATCCAGGGCTGACAAGGCCAACAGCAGCGCTTCCCCTGGCCCGGCTCACTGGCTGCTTTGCTCCCCTGCACCCATGCCCAAGCTGTGATGGAAAGCTCACGGGAAATTAAAGCCTCCTGGCAGAACAGGTCCATCCCTGCAGATGAGGAGAAAGCAGGGTTTCTTAGGGCTCAAGTCTTTCCTCACCATCACCTCCCTCTCCTCTTGAACCTTCTGCTTTACAGCTCCTCCTATGGCAGTATCACCTGTTGACTTATTTCCCCTTCCATTTATCAAATCCTACCTGCTTGCAAGGCACTGTGACCAAACCCACAGCTCAGACCTGTACAAAGGAACTGATATATATTTCCATAGATTGGTTTGAGTTGGAAGAGACCTTAAAGATCATCTAGTTCCAACCCCCCTGCCATGGGCAGGGACAGACACCCTCCACTAGACCAGGTTGCCCAACCTGGTATAACTTTAGCTTAGTAGATATAGAGACAACAGGAGAGAACAGGAGAAAAAGAGAGGACACAACAATCCAGGATGCCTATTAAATTTGTTGGAGTAGGACCTACCTCACTGGGCTTCACAGCTGTGGCACCCCACAGCACCACAACTATGCCACCCCTAACCCTTCAGCAAGGAAGTTCCATTCCCACCATCTCAGACAACAATCGGTCCCCATCCCTTCCCTTCTTCAGACCTTCCTCCTCCTCCCACCACCCACCCCAGTGCCAGTCCTGCCGCCTACACACAGTGCAGAGGACTGGGGGGGGATTTTCCGCTCCCTTCCCCCTGGCCCAGGAATGCAGGAGAGACTAGAGTTTAGTGCTGAGCTGGTAAATGCCTCATCTCACTGAGCAAGCAATTTTAGGATGGACACTATGTAACAGACAGGCTCCGGCACTCTGATGTTGGGTGTATTTAGCCATACTGACCACGCCTTCACTGCCGATAACCTCTAGGGAATGCTCAACCACAAGCCCCTTTTCCAGGAACACACAACGCATTGGGCAACACCCTGAGCCCTGCTGCACTGCCAAATACACCCTCGTGCTTTCCACCTTGCCATGCCTTTGCAAATTTAGCTTTCCTGATCTTGAAGTCACAAGCAAGTCTCAGAATCCCCATGAAAATCTAAATGTTACGTTTTGACCCTGGAAACACATGCTGGCATTTCTCCGTTAATTGGAGAAAGATCCTAGAGAGGAGCTGGTCAGGGGTCTTGCCCTGCCCCAGCACAGGCTGCTTTTTGCAGTACGTAATTCTTTAAGAAGTCAGGAAACGGCAAATTCGTATTGTCTGAAAGGAAAGTAAAATCAAGGCTCTCCCTCCTATACTTTAAAGGGGAAAAAAACTTTGGGATTTTCCTTCCCTTAGTAATAAAAAGAGCATTTTAGACTGCGCTACTGAAGAATGAGCTTCAAAGTAGGAAATGGAATAGCAGAGAATTGTTTTGAACTGCCCATCTACACAAGCCACTCACGTAGAGAGGTTGCCCAGTGCCTGCCGGGGCAATGCTCCAGCCAACTCTCATTTTGGCTGCCCCGCTGAA
>NW_010248694.1:28008-29454 GCF_000690775.1 Eurypyga helias
TCAGCGTCAGAACGCCTGAACTCTACGTAGGGATGGCTACTGAAATACGCTTTGGATTTACAAATTACAAATTCAATCACAGAAATGACCACTGAGGCACAGTAGCCTTCAGGGAGCAAAGAAACAGCTGTGATGACAGAAGGAGTGGAGAGAAGGAGGGTGCTAACAGTCCACGCTGAAACGGCTCCATCTTCGCTCCTACCTGGAAGAAAACTGAGGGTTTTTTAAGACTTGCACAGCAGCAGCGTGTTCAGGTGCTGTTCCTGCAAGCGCTACACAGAGGGAGGGAGCAAGCTCTGTGTACCTTACTCAGTAGATCACACCAAAGGTCAGCCGTTCCCTCGGCCTGCACCCCAGGGAGCCCTTAAACCCTGCAAACAAACCAGTGACAGAATTCAGATGCAACAGCCTCAAGTCAGACCTCAAAGAGAAGTTATCAGGGCTTCACGGGCATCCTCGTAAGCGGCTGGGCTGCCGCGAGGGAGGACGAGACCCACTTCGGTCCCACGAGCAGCGCTGGGCATGCGGGGAAGAGAGACGCCATTGCCCTCAGCTTCTTAAACCCTCACAATTTCCACTGCCATGCCATGCGGACATAGTTTCAACCCTCACGATTTCCACTGCCATGCGGACACCACCAGATAGTTTCAACCCTCACAATTTCCACTGCCATGCGGACGACACCAGATAGTTTCTCGGCATGCACTGCTGCGGATGGCATTTTCCCACCTTCCCTCCCTTTCAGCCTTTTTCTGTAACTTTATGGCATGGCCGCACCTACTAACCAGCGGCAGCACCTCCTTCGCTCCTCGGAAGCAGCACCAAAGAGACCCAGGTGAAAAGACGTGCAATACCGAGGGCTACGGGCGCAGCGATGGCACAGGGGAAGGCGGCACAGCAGCCCGCCTCACGCCACCGACCCCCGGTGAAACGAGCTGCCGGGCAGGTACGCGCTTGCTTTATCAAACGCGCGCCAAGGGCACTGCTGAAGCTGTTCGTTCTCTCAGGGAGAGCAAGTGAATTAGCCCTTGGGAAAAGACAAGGATCAAATGCTTGTAAAACTCCTGTCCTCGTGAACCTGGCTCTGCTTCTGCCCTCCCCAGCATCCGAGCGGCTCTGGAGGCACATCCTCCCTCCTCCACACACCCCAACGTCTGCTCCTTACTCCGGGCTCGGTTTTTGAGGCTGCTTCTTCCACAACTGTTTCAGGTGCCCTTGAGCAAGGAAACGCTTTGCAGGGACGGTGCAAGTGTCAGAGAGGCACCGCCAAGGCCCCTCTTGCCCCTCTCCCCCAGCCGGGAGCGGGGTGGTGGAAGGGGGCAAGGCGGGACGGCACAGCGGGAGGGTTCGGGCATTTCGACCTGCTCGGGAAAAACCCCCCAAGCCCTTCACTTACGGCCCGAGGGGGTCCCGTTACTCCTTTAACCCCTCGTCTCCCGACACCCA
>NW_010248695.1:0-3054 GCF_000690775.1 Eurypyga helias
TCTGTTGCCTTTGCCTCAGGGATGGTAGGATTTGGGAAAGCCAAAACTCCCAGATGCTCCCCCCTGTCCCCACATTTGTCTGGAGTCACCACCCCTGAGTCAAGGCTCCCACAGTCTAGCGAGGGGGGAGCAGTGGCAAGTGCCCACAGAGAGGGAAACTGCCAAGGGACACCCCACTGATTTATAGCCCCCCACACCCCTCCTTTGGCAGAAATGAGGCAAAGCAGGGGGCAGCAGAGCAGCGCCCTGTGCAGAGGTGAAACACTCCAAGAGGGCTTATGTGGCCTCGATGCTGGCAGCGGGGCCGGGGTAGCGGGATCAGCAGGAGCCGAGTCACCAGCATGCCATACACATCAGCCTCTGTTTTGTAAGATTTCTCTGTGGAAAAGGAGCTGAAACTACCATGAGGGAAAAGCACTGTGGGTCCTTCAGAGTATCTGGTGCCTGCTGTGGCCTTCGGCCCTTGGGGTCTCCCGGACGACGGTTGTTGCTTCAAAGGCAGCCAGTGCCACAGAGGGCCCACACTCACCTTACTGTTCTGGTTACGGGTTCACAGATTTGAAGGTTTTGGTTTTGTAGCTCTCCCATCAGATCCCTGGAAAAAATAAGTGAACATCAGAAATGTAAAAACTAAACTGAATCAAAATCTCTGGGATTCAAACAGGTTCCCTCCAGGAATCCTCCATCAGCGATATGCACATGCCAGGGAGCAGGGCTGAGGTGGCATGGCCAGTGATGGGGAGTTTTGAAACAGCCACACAACATTAACAAAGCCCAAAAGCATTGAAGCAATGAGACAGTTTTCAGCATAAAGCCTGAGATACATACTCATATCAACAAAATGCATTTGTTACATAAAATCATTTTCCCTTCTCTTTAAACAGAGTGGGGGAAGGGGGGCTTAAAATAACACTCAAATAGCTTAAAACATGGCTCATACTTCCAGTGCTCATTACCAGAATTATACATTTCATATCTGGCTGTACAGTACGAGAGATGGAATTTTTTCCTACTTCCTGCAAAACAACATTTGCTTATTCAACTGCCTTTTAGCAATGGGTATAATCATAATCCCAAGTGACATATGCAGTGAGAGCAACTGACTACTTTCTCTCTCTCCAGCACTTTATTTCTAGAGATGCTGGGTTTAATTAGCTCCACGGTAGTCAGAGAAGCAAACAGGTCACCTCTATGTCAAATCTCTGATAGTCATCTTCCTCACCGCCACTCCCATCCCCTCCATTTATTTTACTGTTTTGCTTTTGTTTTTCATCCTACAAGTAAGGTCATTGGTGTCAGATAGCATGTGTGTGTGTGTGTGTGTGTTATGTTCCTGAATATATGCACTCTGGGGAAGGGAGTGAAATAAACTGACCTCCAGCATACAGCATCTGTGTGAGGCAGGGAACATTTTCATATAAAGGCTATATTAAAACTGAATGTCACCAGAACTCTCTGAACAGAGGATGTCATAAATGTTGTAAGACACTAAGAGTTAGGAACCGATATGAATTTATTTTTTGTCTGGTTACACAAAGCTTTCTGTACCAATTCATCTTCTTTTTCTCTTTCTGCAGATAGACATTGGTTTTGCTACATCCGGTGAGAATCTGTCACTGGACTTGCATTCTAGGAGTGCCGTGAGACTACACCAAAATCTTTAGTCTTTGAAACAGACCACAAATGTTGAGTCACAAGGAAGCATATACAGGGGGCAATTAGATGCAGACTACTAGTTCTTTGATATTTCACCTGAACCAGAGCAAGCAGGTAGGTCGGGGACAGGAACAGGATGCATTTCCAAACTTAAGCTGGACATGAGCCCCAGAACTTTTTACTTCTGCAGGAATCATTTTGCAATCGCTGACACTGTGGCAAGGCCCAAGTGATTCAAGTCCAATCTGGAATATGACCAGGGTTGTGCCTCCTTCCCTGTATTTCTATTGCCCAGTTTTCTAATTTAGATAGCAATCGTTTTGGCAATCCTGATGTACAGTGGGATTCCACCTGCAAAGCTATTACTGTTTTGAAATTAGCTTTTACTCTTGAAAGAAAACAAATGTTTTCTAACACTTGCAGGTCACCAATGGCTTTCAATTTCAGTATTCTTTGATCATCATTACAGACCATGATGGATGTATCCGTTCTACATGTTATGTCTGTAATTTTATTACCACTGTATTATGTAGAAGTTAAGTTTGGTAGGTATTTATAAAAACAGCTGAGAAAGATATGCAAATATTTAATATTTTAATTAAATTCCCACCTGGATTGCTGCGTCCAGCTGTGGAGCCCTCAACATCAGAAGGATATTGACCACTTGGAGCGAGTCCAGAGGAGGCCACGGAGATGCTCAGAGGGCTGGAGCACCTCTCCTATGATGAAAGGCTGCGAGAACTGGGCTTGTTCAGCCTGGAGAAGAGGAGGCTCTGAGGAGACCTCATTGCAGCTTTCCAGTATCTGAAGGGGGCCGACAAGGGTACTGGGAGAGGACTTTTTACAAGAGCCTGTAGTGATAGGACAAGGGGTAATGGGTATAAATTGAAATCGGGGAGGTTTAGATTAGATATCAGGAAGAAATTCTTCACAGAGAGGGTGGTGAGGCACTGGGACAGGTTGCCCAGAGAAGCTGTGGATGCCCCATCCCTGGATGTCTTCAAGGCCAGGCTGGATGTGGCTTTGAGCAACCTGGTCTAGTGGAAGGTGTCCCTGCCCATGGCAGGGGGGTTGGAACTAGATGGGCTTTAAGGTCCCTTCCAACCCAAACCATTCTATGATTCTATGATTCTATGATTTTTATATCCTTTTTTAAGTGGATTTCGAGGTTTGACAGTCTTGGAAATAAACCAACCTCAGCTGCTGGTATAGAAAGATCTCCACTGATCTCATGGCAGCCACATTAATTTATGCGAGCTGACTCTCTGGCCCATGTATGTCTATTTATCCATTGCACAGTAATTGCATAGGCCATAGCAAATGGGAACTGCTCTCGCAGTGCCTAATATGCCTCATTTAGCAGGTTACATCTGAAATATTTTCACAAAATGTAGGGAA
>NW_010248695.1:3079-13390 GCF_000690775.1 Eurypyga helias
CTTTTTATATGCTGTTCAGTGAACCATCTCCTGCAGAATTTCCTGGACTTTGGGGTTTTGTTTTCCTATCCAGAAAGGTCAGTTTTTCTGCGTTGTGTTAACTTATCATTTGACTCCTTGTTTCCCATCTCTTTGAAGCTTTGTTTGTTCTATTGTCAAAAAAACTCACTCATGTCTGTATCTGTCACTATTAACTAAAACAGAAGTTATTTGTCTCCATTGTATGGTAAGAAGAACCATCATGTTTCTTCCTGTGGATGTTGCAACATTGTTGCTGTTCTTATTGCCTGAAAGAGCTGTATGGGACTACTGATCTCTGTACCCAAGGGCTACGATCAGTACCCAAGTATGATCAATACCCAAGCCTCTTCCAACATACTGACATTTACACATAAGATAAATTAAGAACTCAGGAACCCAGGGATTTCTCTAAGATTCAGGATTGAAAGAAAGTAGAATGTTTTAAAAAGTCAGATAATGAACTCCCTATGCAATACCAATCCTATAAATACACATTGATATCTTTACATCATTATTGTTTGTGGGTTTTTTTCACATCCTTCTATCTCACATATGCTGGTCACATAGGCTGATGTGATATGAACATGAAATGTACTGGCAAGTGCCAAGAAATACTCCTTTACAATCATCCACTCTAGGTACAAATCATTCCAGCTCATGTGCACATAGCCTTGAGGCAGCCAAAACTCTAGAAAATCATTCTTTTAGTTCCGCTGGTCCTTGCTTTGTTAAGCAGAAGGACAGTCATTGCATACAGTCATCATGTTAAAATACACCAGGAAAGAAAGTCTGAAATACCATCACTTTGAGTGTTTCAGCACTAGCCAAAAGGAATGACGAGATTCACACAGCAGCCACAGGGGTTTAATGGATTAGTCCAAGTGATATTGGGGCTGCAACTTCAGGCTACTGTTACTAGCCGAACCACCTAATTTAAAATCATTTACACATACAGTGTAAGAAGACCCTCAATGCAATAAGGATGCACTCCACTAAAAAAGACAATCTAGGCAGGAGGCTCAGAGAGTGCAAGTGACATGAAGAAAGAATTATTTCAAAAATGAGCAGCTATTCTGCTTCATTCTTAGTTGAAATAATTGTACGAGTGACTACCAAGAAGGGAAAGGCCAAACTCAATAGATTCACTGACACTTTGCCAACTTTTGTTAATGCCAGCAGTTGAAGTGGAGACATTTTTAAACATAAAATGCATATTGTTTACAAGCTAGGTGGGGTCAAATGGTTGTAGCACTTTAGTGCTTCTCAGCTCAAGCTCCCGCTACAACCAGAAGCATTATTCAGTACTGAAATCTTGCTATTGTAAAATTTTAGAGATGCTGTTTTACTTTATGTGTATTTAATCTTCCACTCTGCAATGATTCACCACTTGGCAGGCCCATTGATAACAAGTCTAAAAAAATTTTTTAATTCTGTTTTCTCCTGCTCTATTTAGAAACAGTCCATTAGGAAACATGTTTTTCTTTAAGGACTGAAATTCAAAGTAATGCATTAATTGTATTAAACAGAATACCCAAGGTTCTCTTTTTCAGTGTGGTGTGCTTGTGAATCAAACCACAACTGCTAAGAAAATCTGTGGAGTCCTACTTCTCAAAGAGATGGCCAAACCCAGTAGGTTTAAAGTTGAGCAAGATAACCTTATGTATTTGCATTTAAGCCACTTGAGAGATGAAGATTTGTTTCAGAGGAGGAACACTAACTGTAGAATTAAAACTGCAGCGCAAGTTGCCTTTCCAGCCTAACTGAAAGAAACATTTTCTTAAAATATTTTATTTTTCTGAATTTCAGGTACAAGGTATGTTTTGTTCATGAGAGCAAAAGCTAAGTAATTTGCAGTCATTTGTCACTGTTTGTTATTTTCAGAGGACTTACATGGTGCAGCAGCCAAAGCATTAAACCAGGACACGAAATGCCAGTGCTCCCTTCCTGGCTGTTTCACAACAAACAAGAACAGATACCTCTCACATCCACCAGAACTCCTCAGGGTAGTGTGAAGTCTGGTCTAGAGAGACAACTAATTGGGCAGAGATGGCAAAAACACTTACGGGTAAAGGGCTCTTTCGCTCTGCCCAACCCATATCAAGCTAGTTAAAGAAAATATCAGACGGGAAGGAGCTGTGTAGTGGAAAGAAAATAAGCATATGTTTTGGTCAGTAATTTATAGATGGTTCACATTAAATCTAATCAAGATCTGGATGTCCCCTTCTCTCCCATTCATGTGAAATCACTTTATTTATTACATAACTTACAGAATCATAGAATGGTTTGGGTTGGAAGGGACCTTAAGGCCCATCTAGTTCCAACCCCCCTGCCATGGGCAGGGACACCTTCCACTAGACCAGGTTGCTCACAGCCACATCCAGCCTGGCCTTGGACACTTCCAGGGATGGGGCATCCACAGCTTCTCTGGGCAACCTGTTCCAGTGCCTCACCACCCTCTCCAGGGAGAACTTCTTCCTGATATCAAATCTAAATCTCCTCACTTTCAGTTAAACTCATCACCCCTTCACCTGTCACTACAGGCCCAAGCAATAACTTGCTGAACTGTTGTGTGACATGTAACTCTCTTTCGGGCATAGGAGTAGAAATGAATGGAGGTGAAGAGAGCAGTGATCTGCCAAGCACTCCCTCTCTGTTACAAAATGGAGCCAGAATTTCCTTTACTGCATATCTACACAGTGCCTCACACAAAAAGTCACTGGTCTGAGGTTGGGACTTTCAGCCGTGCTGAAATTAAAAAAAAAAAAAAAACCATTATTTTATTATTTCATAGAACCATCTCTCACAGTCAGAGATGAAAGATAATAATTATTTCATAGAATCATCTCTTACAAACAAAGATGTTCCAAATATAGCTCCAGCTGATATCTAGATAAGGGAGATGAGCAATGTATCTCCTTGTAATTGGAAACCACTGTGGTCACGTAGCCTGACTTCCACAACAAAAAATATCTGCTGCTCATTCCCACATCAGTGGCATCTACCCATAACTTCTGGCTTTATGTTAAGCAATAATACTTTTACAGTGAATTATTGGCCTCAGCATTTCAGGGTGGGATAGAAAACTGGACAAAAAGGCTATGATGTTATATTCCACAACATAGATAATACAAGCATCTGAGTTCTCGAGCATGTGTATTAATGTTGCAAATACCAAATGGAAAACAGAAGAGAGGATGCTGTAAAAAATATATTTCATTCTTTGAATTTTCCTTCTCTCTTAGACTGACTCATCTCAGCCTATTTGAACAGAAAAAAGAAGAATAAAGGCAAAGATCCATGCAGAGACAAGGCAGTTATGAAAAAGCCAAGTGAAAAAAACAGAATCAAAAATTATTAATCACTTAAACCAAATTGTCCAAATCATATTAAGGCACGATCCTACAACTTCTCACCTGTGGTAGGTTTTCTGTGCTTTGCATCACTTTGCAGGCATGCAAGACAGTGGATTAAGGCATTTCAAATGTTTCAGATTTTTTCTCTTATCCCCATGGTAAATATCTGGAAATGGTAGTGAGAGAATAGAGACCATCTAGACCTCTATATGTGCAAGATAAAATTTGTACTTAATTTTTGCATTTTAATCAATTGTACTTATTCATTAATACTGTTCATATATACATATATCTGTTTATAAAATAGCAAACAAATGTTGTTTTCTTCCTTTCTTTTTAGTAAGATACCTATGAACAAGCTACTTCTGACATGCACGTGTTACAGCAGATGGAACGTATTATTAACCCTACACTTCTAACAGTTATAGAAAAGAAAAAATGTCATATGGACATCAAACTGTGTTTTATTTTAAACATAAAGATAATGAAAAAATTAGTAAAATTAATCTGTTACCCCTTTTGAGCAATGGACAATATTGTCTTCCATCAGTCATGTGGAGAACCCAGAGCTATCAGGTTCTGCATCATTAGAATGAATGTAAATGAAGTGCAATGAATTCCTACACATAGAACAAAATTACCATTAAACTAAATAACACTATGTCTGAAATTGGAAACACCCCAAAAAGTACAAGTATGCCTTGAAACTCACTGTTGAAGAAAACCAGAAATGCATTAGATTGCCCATAAGCTCTGAAAGATCATGTTTGGTTTTTTTTTAAATAGCCTGCTAATACACCTTTTTAATATCTAGGACTGCTTGAGGCATTTGAATGGTCTTTCTACTTGACATTATAACATGAAAGCTCTTGGAGTGATAAAAATATTTTGGAGTGGGGTGCTATTTTCATAAAGTATAAGTCTGGCTGATAGTTCTAGAAGAATTTTTCTCATATTCTATATAAAATATACCACAGATTTTCAGTAGAGGTTTCTTGAATTAATGTGAAGTTCATACTGTTCACTGCAATACAGTACTCTTTTTTTTTTTTAAGAAAGAGATTAAATAGCAATTAAGGCTTGCTTTCTTTTTAAGAGGAATAACCGCTTTCTCTTCCTTAAGGCTTTAATGCATCATAGACATTGTGGATATTATTCACATAATCTTTATCTTGTTTACCACAAAATAAACCATAGGTAATTTCACTTAAATACTCGACTTTCTACCAGAGGTCTCAAATGTATTTCCAGTTATCATGATTGCAGTTCCCCAATATGTTGCAACATGTGAGACTGGGTCCAAAACAATAACCCTGTTCACCCAATGCTGGGACCAGAGCTGGTATGTCAATGCAAAACTGCGATATTCTATATAAATTTTCCAGTCTGGGCTGCCACAAACTTCTTCATGCATAACCTTTTGTGGGAAAAATGGTCTATATGAACCTTCATCAAGGACTACAGTTAGTGCATAAAGCAGACATTTGCCAGTGACTGACGCTGCTGGTGTGGACACCAACATGAGAACTGGCAAGACATCTGTGGTGGCTGAAGTTTAGATTTCACTTCCTGGGATTCTCTGCTCTTTGTCACGTTGAGGAGACTGGTCTGTATTTTACACAGAAACCCACTCAGGACATACTAACACTCTTGCAGCTGGCTATGAAGCCGAATAGGAGGCATTGTTGAGGGAAGTGGAAAATAGCCCAGAGCAGGGTTCTGATGCTCAGAGACATGGGAATACTGTTCCAGGTACCAAAATGAATCTAACATAAGATTTCTTTGACTCTTAGCAATCTCCAGCAGTGCAGTGTAATTTGATTCAGTGTGTTTCTTTCCCCTAACAACAAAAGGAAAGTTTGGTAGAAACAGTCTATGTCACAATTAACAGTCACAATTAACATTTCAGAAGACTGGAATATTAAAGGGCTTTGTATTTTTATTGGCCCAACAATCAAAAGATTCCCTTTGAGTTTCACGGGAGCTCTGGGTTATCAGTCCAGAGCTGAATTAAATTAGAAGTGATGGGGAGCTGCTACCATCTGTTGAGTGTGTGGTAGCTTGTGCTACATGAGTTACAATATTTTAGCACACAGATGGGCAGAAATGTGCAGGCCTTAGTCATTCAGCACCCTTGTTAGCAGTCTGAAGAGAGAGCAGAGGAACATGGAAGGCATAGGGGTGAATTTGTTTTTAATTCCATGACAAAGTCCCCTGCACCATGCTTTTAGCCCTTTTCAAGGATGTTTCTACAACTGTTTCCTCTGTTATACATATGGTGTGGTTAACAAAAGCATTGTTCTTTCTAGGTGCTGTCAATCTCGGTCCTTTCTCTTGCTCTAAAATAAAATTTAAAAAAAATCCAAACCACATTTCTGTTCATACCTTCAGGTGTTAAAACCCACACAATTTTTTTTCATGGGCTGAATGTCACAGCAGTTAAATAATGATGATGTGAAAGAACACTGCCACATCAGCTATGATCTAACTCCCTCTTTCTTTTCCCTCTTTCCTCCTACCCAGCACAGCTTTCCAGGTCTAAAGTCATTGATTTTCCTACAGTGCAAAAATACCAAGCTGTAATCACAAGGAAACTATTGTTTAATGGACTACACTGAAAATTAATATATTTCTTATAAAGACTGGTTCATTGGCAGGAAGATTATCTATTTTACTTCATGCTCAAAAAGATCCCTTTCTTATACTAGATAGGCTAGTGAAAAGGAACTGTTTTAAGCAAGAAAAGAAGAAAAGGGAATAGAGCACTGCACAGGGAATCATCAAATTCCCAAAGCCAATGCCATATCTATTGGTTTTCCAAACATCTCTTTCTTATCAGTTACTTGCATTTCATCATGCCTCAAATTAGACAGTAAGATTTTGGAGCAAGGAGATTCCCTCTTAGTCTCCAAAACATTTACTACATTTTCAGAAATATATATATATATTGTTTCATGAAAAATTCTGCATCAGAAATGCGAAGTTTGTGAAATCAGTCATTCAGTATTGCAAAAGGCCAACATAAAGGCTTCACATGCCCTTTGCACACACATATTTTTTAATCAAGTCCAGCTTTCCTGGACTCTGTATCTCTGCTTTAATAAAGACCAGAAAATGTGGTCTCTTCCTGAAATCCTTCCTCACCCTGCAAGTTTCTATAGTAGGTGCAACAAAAACCAAACATGATAAGAGTACTTGAAGACTTCAGCACTGTGATAAAACAAAGGCACAGCTTCAATAGTTCCTTACAAAATTTTCACATGGAAATAGGTTCTGTATTTCTAACGATCACAACTCTCAGTGCAGTGCTATCAGAGGAAAATATGCCACATAACCAGTGTACCCGACTGTACTTAGAACTGAAGCTACAGAACATTTTAATGTATCTAAACAAAAAGATTTTTTTCATTGCCATTTTGAGATTAATATATCTTACTGAATGACCAGCATAAATAATGCATAAAATGTCACTTGTCTACCAGTGCAGCAAGGTCAAACAAAATAATCTTTAAATTGTAAAACTGACAGAAGATCCTGGGATAATGGTATTCCAGTCCCTCTGAAGACTCTTCTGCTTCCTGGGAGGTGGGCAACAGAAAGCAGATTAGAATGAACTTGAGTAGAACAGGGTGCAGGGGTTGGTTTAAGAGCTTTAAATGTGCATAGCTTTACGGTGATTGCTGTTTTTGACTCTGGTGAGACTCTTAACTCTGCACATGTTCAAGAAAGTACAACATGAAATAGCACTCATGCAGGTGACAGACGAATGAACTAATGCCCCATCATGGTGCTCAGAGCTCACGAACTAGCCATTTTTCATCTGAAATCTAAAATAAAAGCACAGACTGGTTACGCTCTTTAATCTCAATAGTACTTATCTCTAAAGAAAAGCTGTAGCCCATAAAGTTCAAGCCAGATTCCACTCTGAGTAATTATATTCTGCCTACAGTAATTATGTTCCCTCTGCAGTTTTGCATGGAACTAATGTCCACCCACTTGCTACACCGAACTGTTTTATTGCTGTGCAATTGCTGTGAGTAGCTGAAGAGTTGCTGGAGTGGGAGAGGTAACCTGGGGCCAGAGACAGCTGCTGTGCACGGTGTCTGCATGGTGGCAAACCATTCCTTGCCAGCTGACCCAGAGACTGTTCTGCAGCAAGATGCATTGCTGAGAGACAGGTTATAGCACCCAAGTCTACAATAAGTCTTCCTTGGAGATAATTCAACTTCTCAATATCCCACTAAGCGCTGTGGGATCTTACAGAAAGAAAGGCACCATGTACAAAGTGTAGCGAGGTCAGTACTTACTCATTAAATGTAGCAGCAGACTGCTTTGTTGTACACCAAAATGACTGTGTCTTCTCTGTTCCTAATGTGAGCTTCTGTTTTCATTAAAGGTCAGAAGCAATTGAAGTAAACGGATATCTTTCCTTGGACTTCAGCAGTTATCAGATCAACCTTAAGCACTGATATTCGTCCTCATGAATTTAGTGTAATCTGAAAAAGGTTCAGCTGAAGCACTGCATCAACATGAAATTCAGAAAGTGCATTAAACATAAGCCCTAAAAGCATCATGGAATCACAGAATGGGTTGGGTTGGAAGGGACCTTAAAGACCATCTAGTTCCAACCCCCTGCCATGGGCAGGGACACCTTCCACTAGACCAGGTTGCTCCAAGCCTCATCCAGCCTGGCCTTGAAGACATCCAGGGATGGGGCATCCACAGCTTCTCTGGGCAACCTGTTCCAGTGCCTCACGACCCTCTCTGCAAAGAATTTTTCCTGATAGCCAATCTAAATCTGGATGTTACCGTTCAGCTTTAGCTGTGCAAACTGAATGACTGGGCAGTCTAAGTACAGGTCAATAGAACTGTGTGTACAACAAGCAACACTTCTGTCTTGCAAAGGAAAAATAGCACCTGTTCCACAGACATTTCCTGAGTAAGGAGGTTTTTGAATTTCATAAAGAGAAGAAATCTTTCACTCAGAAAACGATCAGGTATCTGTAATAAGCACTCCATAAATATCACTTTGTAAAATACAGCAATGACTGGCCTATTGCAAAGTAATCTATGAACTCCTTCCAGGGCTTCTCTGAACAGCAGTTGGACACAAATCATGTAGGGCATCCACGGTTTTCAGAAATGCTGAATGCATCGGCTCACTCACTAGTACATCTAACTCAATAACTCTGTCCTCCTCCTTTTCATGTTCCTCAACAGATTATGTCAATTTTCTCACAGATTTCTACCTTGTTTTTACAACTCTGAGAGTTGCTTAGAGTCCTGGCTACCTAGCTACTAGTTACTCACAAAAATACTCTATACAGTCTCTCACTATGCCCTGGATTTTTTTGGTTTATCCTTGAAAAACACCATAGGACTTCACCTAAAATTATGTAAATAATTATAGATAACAGCCTTTAATTCGATCATTACCCACTTGATTTTCTACAATTAAAATATTTTTCTTCATCTGTTCATTATGTCCAGTTAGCCATATCTGACCAACTGTATTAAGTTGTTTTGGTCCTGGTTTTCCAGTGCTTGCTGCAAGCTGAGGCTGTTCTGAGTGGGGTCCAAGTACTCAGACACAAGCCTATGGTTTAGCTGCTGAGTGCTCTTCCTGTATGCATTCAATACATCAACAAAGGGTTTCATTAGCTTTTACTGCTAATGAACACAGGTCTGCATCTGTCTATTGTGTTGATGGGATCTAAGAATAAAATCTAATTTTAGTAGTACAAGATAACAAGTGACAGAAATCAGCCAAAGCTGAATAAGAAGCTGAGTGGTAGATACAAGTCAAAAAAAGATTAAAAAACCAGAATCACATTAATCAGATCTATTTGTTATTTCAGCAGCTGTCTCCAATTTACCACCATGAATAAAAAATGAATTGCGAAAACTAAACCGTCAAGAATTTTTATTAAATAGTACCTGTCACAAGATACCGAATGTTACTCTATTACAATTAATAGCCATTATATGACATTATGAAGTCCCTCAATAGACATTGCTCATTTTGGCTACACAGGAGCAGAGGAATGGAATGATAAATGTTTATAATGATAATGCATTATATCAATATATAGATGAATACATCTAAATAAACCATGCCCAGTCTTCTAAAGGAAAGAATTCTCTTTTTTTTTTGGTGCATGGTAGGTTCCATCCTAGTAAACTTCATATATGAGCCACTTCCATGTTACCTGGAGTCTGCAGTCCAGGTTAACAACCTTCACTGCCTCTTCCCCCGCAGCCACTCCTCAACAGTTGGACTGTCCTCTCACTGGTGCCTGTTCATCTGCCTGTGTGGCTGAACACGCTGAACCTTTCATAACTGAAATGGTCTGATTGCAAATGAACAAGATACTTGCGGAAATTGTCGAAAAACCATTCCACCAATCCTCTTTAGCACACAGCCCTACGGCCAGGTGACTCAGTTCAGTTGAGGAGGTCATAGGGAATAAGCAAGAATTTCTTTAACTAGCTCTGCCCTAAATAATTCACAACATGGAGGTGCAGGCAGGGTCTTTCCTAAACCTTCACAGAGCCCTCCTGCCCACTCTGTGCTGTGCTGCCTGTCCTGCATTTGTCACAGGGCTACATCCTGATGAAACATCAGCATCACGTCAAACTGGGAAACAAAAGCTCAACCATGATGAAGGAGAGCGGGTATGATTTGACAAATTGTTTTCTTTCTGCAGGGAAAGAATGGTGTTCTTTGAGAAATGTGAATCATAACAAATCAACACAAACCCTCATTTGGTCTGCTTTTCAGACTAAGGGCTTCGACACGTAAACAAGTCATTGCAGAGGAACAACAAAGCACAAGTCAGCTGCAAAGCGGCAACTCCCCATTTATGGTGTGGCAAGGGACAGTAATTTATTCTCCTTTCCTCTTTTCTCCTTTCTAACTTAGAATCATAGAATCATA
>NW_010248696.1:0-7502 GCF_000690775.1 Eurypyga helias
GGCCGCACCGCCCCCTGCACCACCTCCCCCAGCCCCGGCTCCCGCACCCCTTCTCTCCTCCTTCTCCGGGGCTCCCCCCACGCTGTGTCCATCTCTTTTTGTCTTCCTGTTTCTGTAGATCCTACCAAAGCCAGACCTTCCCTCCCCCAACTGCTGGACAGCCCCGGCTGGTCGGTGAGCATCTGCTACCCCTCCGTAGGTCGGGCAGAGCGGAGTCCCGGAGACGCTTGCTTGGGGCGAGTGCTCGGGGCAGTGTAGAGCCCAAACCCCCAAGAAGAAGCTTTAGAGTGAGTCAACACGCTCTTACCTCAGCAGACAGCTCATCCGAGCCCTGACTTGTTGCAAGACGCAGGCTGGCTCTTTCAGGAAAGCTCAGCTCCCTCTTAGCTCCCCGAGGGCTGCGCAGGCAGCCGCCCGCTCTCCTCCGGAAGGCCGAACCGCTCAGCCTTGGCCCAGAAGCTCCGTAGCCGCGTTAGCGCAATGCTCTGCCCGAGTCGCTGAGCCTTGCCCCGGTGCCTAAATGGCAGCTGAACTCTTCCAACAATCTGACCCAGTCCCCATTTGAGGTAGGAGGTAATAACGGGCGGAGTTGGTTCAGCCTGCTGAGCTGCAGCTCCAGGGATGGTCCAGGCGGCAGCTGGAGCCATTTCTTTTGCTGTTTTCCTAAAATATTTTAATGTACCCAATTTAAGAGCAAATAAATTGTCTTCACCACAAAACGCAGTCCTCCTCCTGGCCATTTTCACGTTTACTCCTATATTGTATGTCTCAGAAACCCACCCAGGTCCCAGAACAGCATTAAACTTCTAAGGCCTGGTGCTGAGATGGACAGAATGCCTGCAAGTCTTGTTCCTGCCCATGGGGATTGCGCTTTAAATCTCCTCCAATCAATGCAGCTCAGACTACTGCAATTATTTTGATGGGAACATTAAAATCTGTGTCCAAGGATGACGCTGCAATCCTGCAGATTTAAGCTGGTTGTTTTTTTGTTGGCTGTGATGTTTTTTTTAATAGATTATGAAGCAAGCAATGTCAGAAACAGGTTTTACAGCTTGTTTTAAAAATGAGTAAGCTTACTTCTCCTCGCACCCATGTCTTCCTTCAGGCTTCTTATTGCTTTCTGGTAAAATCTGCAAAACTAGGAGTTGTATATGTTTTTACCTTCTTAAAGTTTCAGGTGCAAATGTCTAAGCACATGCTTTGCCAAATCTCCTGTTTCTTTTGTTACGTTTGAGTGCTAAAGACAGACCTGTCTCACTTCAAACCCAATTGACGGTTTTGCCTGACCTCAGGATTCTATTTGTGGCACTAACGGGGCACCTTCCTAACGGTCTTAGAGACTTAAAGAGAGGCCAGACTGGGCCTTTGACCTTTGGCAACTGAACTCAGCGCCACGGAGTTTGGCGGCAGCTGGGGACAAATTAGTGGGGCGAAGGGTGAAAGCACACGGTAACCACTGCCCGTTCTGCACAGTGACCTCTGCGTGAGACCTTGTTCTGTCGGCCCTGTCCCTGCCGTTACCGCATTGTTCACGCACAGTAAACACAAACATACGTGTGGCGCTTCAGTCCTCCTACCTGGAGCTCTGCAAGCCTGAGCCAGGTTAGTATTTGGATAGGAGACCTTCCAAGAGAGTTTACGTGCTGTAGGAAATAGCGCTCGCTTACTGAGGAGTATTTTTCCAACACTGGAGTCAGTCTGGAGTCTTCTGGTTCTGGTAGTATTTTTCCAACACTGGAGTCAGTCTGGAGTCTTCTGGTTCTGGGAATGATGAGCTGTAGAAATTGCAGCTTTGAACGGAATAAAAGTGAGTTCTTGAGCATTTTTGGTCATGATGGAACTGTTGGCAGTTTACTGCAGAGTAGGAGAGTATCCTGGCCAAATTCCAACCCGGGTGATTACATTCAGCTGACTGAAAACGGGCAGTGGCAATCGCTGCGTTTCACTGTCGGACAAAGTGATTTCCACAGATGGGCTGAGATTGGTAAAGTGACTTAGGGTAAAGCAGAATGAAAAGGGCCTACAGAAATGTCCCTTTGCCCCTCGTAGCTTATTCTCGAAAGCCTTGTGAGGCTTGCGAGTCTGTCAACATTCCTCTAAATGCCAGCGATCCAGCTGCTGGGGCATTGTTCGGAATGGCTGTAGCACACCACAGGATAGTCTCCAGGACAGGTAGCGCTTCCTGTAATGCACATACACCTTCCCACACGACAAGCAAGGAAACGAACAGAATGGGACAGAAGCAATCAAAGAACATTCATTCGATGTTTTCCGTGTTAGAAATGAAATTGCTGTGACAGCGCTGTTCAGGCTGATCCGTGGTTGGTGTTTTGCTCTCCAAAAGGCTAAGCGACCCTTTGATTCGTAAAGGTAGAGGGGCGCAGCTGTAAGATGTAGAAGGCAGCATGGAAGTGTGTTTCCTGTTATATATGTACCCCGATGTGTAACGATTTTCTTCTCTCCCTGACTTTCCCTGCTTTATTTTGTACCCAGATTTTCTTGCTCCTGTCTGAAAATATGCCTTATAACCTTACAAGCTTTCGGAAGACCACTGTGATTCACTGGGATAGGAATATTGGATCTGCTTGGTAGCAGGAGGATGTTATATGTGTTACAGCTTAATTCTGTTCTACTTTAAACCTAGATAAAGAATGAAGACTGTCTGTACCATTTTGATTACCTCTTCTAGGGTTCCAAGAGAGAACCATTTCCCCTGGCCTTCCTTTGCTAATGGCTCAGCTTGATCTAACTGGCACACAGATACACTTGCCGTTAAGCAAAAATTCCGGTAGGAAGAACCAACTCCAATGTCCAAAATTCCTTTGCCCCTGCTGGTATCGGTGGCTCTCTGTAACCATCTAAAGCCGAACTACGCAAAGTCAGGAGAGCCGCTCGCGAGAAGCTTGCATGTGACTGGACAATGCCGCCGTCCTCTCGAGAGATGAGACGAGGGACCCTTCACAGCGACGGCTCCGCAAGTTCCAAATAGGAGAGTCGCGCCTCCGGAGTGTCGTGCTTTGTCTCCAGAGCGATCTTCGTTCTTGTTAAGCTCATTCCACCTTTTGTCACCAGTTTTGCTTTTGGGATTTAGACCATCGTTAGCCACGGAACTCCTGTGTAAATCACTTTTTTTCCTTTTTGGTTTTTTCTTCCCTCCTGTTTTACACAAAGACTGTTAATAGGACTGTTAGTGGAATAAGCAAAGCCAATATTCACAGGGTTTAACTATACCAATAGCACCTTTTTTTGCCCCAGAATGCCTTACAAGCACCATGCAGCACGCACGTCCCAGCGTACAGCTTGTCACCAGATCGCGGTTCGCTTAGGCGCCGCCTTAGTTTCCCCAGCTGACTTTTAGGGACGTTCCCGCACGTAGCATCTCACACAGTAAGTCAGACACCACCCAGAGGTGCCTTTCAGGTCCGGGAGCTTTCTCCGTGAATGTATTCCGAGCTAAAAAAAGACCATGCGTGCATCCGGCGGGCTGACGCCGTCCACCTAACGGGAGCGTCCTGACGTGGCGGAGGGCATGGCAGAGGGAGGGCACGCTGGCTCTCCTCCGGTGCGGCTGTGGGTGCGACGCGTGGGTGTTTACTGCGATGAGCACCGCAAAACGTGGCTCGTGGCTGCGGAAGAGGCAAGTGTCCTTTGAGCTTCCCAGTGATTGTAGCTTTGCTGTTGCAGGTGCCTCTACCGCGTTGCCAGTAACTGCCTGCTCTCTTTGTTACTCTCCCCCAGGAGGAAGGTATGCTGAGGGCTCGGATCCAAAGAGTTCAGGTTCCCCTGGGTGAGGCGCTGCGACCCAGCCAGCTCCCCCCATCCCGGCTGCCTCATATGTGGCAGCTGTCCCAGGGTGAGCAGTACAGGGATAGTAACTCTCGCGTTTGGGAGATAGAGCACCATCTCATGGTAAGGATGGTGGCAACAATAGGCCATAGTCATGCCTGTTTGTGAAGTCGTTTGAGATCCTTGAGGGACGGCAAAGGACTGTTATTTTGTTGAAGTCCGTTAAGCTCAGCCACAGTAACTGTAGACGTATTGAACTTTTCCTTGTCGCTTACAGCTCGGTGGTGTTGAAGAACTGCTGCTTAAACTCGTGCCTGGTGATTAATCTGGTATGTGTAGACATTAACCCTGCTTTGTACTGTGCTCTGTTTATCCCCCGTCATTCTTTAACGTCAATTTTTGTCTTTCAGGAGCAGTGGCTCTAGGAAGATGTCGTTGTATATTTTGTACAATAAATAACTCTCTCTCCACTGAAATGCAGCCACCTCTGAGGTGGAAGCAGTTAAACAACACACAGCAACATCACACGAGAGTTTAGGACAGGCAGTGAAGAGGAGTGTTGAGTCCCAGTGAAACATCAGGGGGAGTTCTAGGTAGGCAGAATGCAATTGCCCCAAGTGGAGTTTGGCCAGGATGCTGGAAATAAACGCCCGAGCGATACCGGAAAGCGCTGTGGGATGGGGAATTACCAGAGAGGAGAAAGGCAGCACCTCCCTAGCTCTGGGCAGGGGCAGGAGCTGGACGCTGGCTGAGGGAGCTCAGTCCCGTCACCGCGTTCCGTAGCAGCGGTGCTTTCCTGTAGAGGTCTCCCATCCAACTACTAGTACCACCAGCTTTGTTCGTCTTTTGGTCTCTCACGGATGATCACAGTTACAGAAAGTATCGGTCACAGCAGCAGAAAGTCCAACTGAGTGTCTGAAATCCCACTTTCCAGGGATGTGGACAAGGTGGAGCTGTCTTCCAGTCTGTTTGGGTTTTTTTTTTAGGAGGGGGAGGATTTCCAAGAGACTTTCTCCTGGAACGTGGGGGGAAAAAAAAGCCCTCCTTGTTGTCCTTATGAGACATACACGTCTAAGTTGTGGTGTTTGTTTTAAACGCCTCCTCCAGCTGCAGTTACGTGACTCACACCAAATCCTCGGTTGTGCAGAGCTCACAGAGAGTTTTTACACAACCACACATTGCAGTGTAAGGTCTAGAGGCACAGAACTGTTAGAAATTAGCCACGTTAATGTGAATCATTGTGTAAAAAGGACACATTTTGACTACAGAAAAGAACAAAGGCCCCTCAGGCCTAGCAGCGTGAAACCTCCCGTGTTCACTGCCCACGTTCTCATCCTGTAGCCAGGCACAGGGAAGCGTGTGTGGGCTGGCAGGCGTCTGCAAGCAGCGATAGGTGTTTCTGAACTGCCTGTGACAGACAGGGAAATAGGGAGCTCTGTAAAGCCTTGGCTTTAAGACAGTGTCTTGCCCCCCACCCCCCGAAAGCACGTTGTTTCTACAGTAACATTTTCCTATCATTTTAGTTCTCTGAACATGTCCCAGAAGGATCCCTGCCAGAAACAAGCCTGTGAAATACAGAAATGCTTGCAAGGTACCAAGTGTCATTTTGTCTTTTTGGTGTCTTGATTTTCGGTGGAACTTAATTCTTTTTAACCTAACCCTGTTCTCCTTTCCCCTTGAGAAGGCAGCGAGCGAGCACGTGAGCATCACCTGGTTGCAAAGCAAACAGAACGATACTGTCTGGGTTTAATTGAATTCCCCCGTGCTCGACCGTAAATAATGAGACACCGTTAGCACCGAACGGCGCGTTTGCCAGGTGGTTGTGCGTATCCCGGAGTGTTCTCCACGCTGGTAGTGAGATCCCGTGTGTAGTCTCGGAACTCAGCCGTAGGTGGGGAGCGCCAGACATCATAGTAAGCTCTCGTAGCGTGGGCAGGCAGGTGGTGGGTGGATTGTGCGAGAAGACGGCAGAGCTTCTAGCTCCAGGCGTGTTCCAAGAGCGGCTCAGACAGATGTTGGTCAGGAACGGGTTAGGTGTATGCGCTCTGGCCTCGAGGTATGCGATCGTCTCCCTCTGGAGACCTTTAACAGCTGGTTTGTGTTACCTTAGCTGAATGTTGTAGGGGCGAGGGAGACTCTTACTGTGGTTTGGGAGCCTGAGCTGGGGAGAGCAGGCTGGTTGCTTGCAGAGGACAATATTTAAAAACTAAATTCGGTTGCTTCGTGGAAAAGGATTTGGCTTATGGAACGGATAAGAGAAAACGTTCCTCTGCGCCCAGGCAGCTCAGCTGTAGGGGAAGAGCTCTTCCTGACTGACCCGGTGGGGCCCTCAGGCCGCGTGTGCTGAGCTTCGCTGAGAACGACTGGTGGCGTTAGCCCAGGGCTGGCAAGGCGGGAGGGTAGCGATGCCACGGCTAAGCTTAGCCAGGCCGCTTCCGCAGGAACCCGTTTCTGCCTTTAATTTATGTGCAGACAGTGAGCAGACTAGCTAAAATACAGCAGGGAGGGAGGAGGGGTCCTGCTGGGGAAGTAGAGGGATGGCTGGCTTTGCAGGCTGCAGCAGGCAGCGACTGCAGTCCGTGCAGGTGCCCAACCACCCCGCGGGCTGGGGAGGAGCACAGGAGAAGCGCCTGGGGAGAAGTAGGGAACAGCAATAGTCAGTTACTGGTGGATGTCTGTCTTTCCTAGGATTGTTTCTTGGAAGCTGCGTTCAGCTCAGAGCAGGGGCTTAACCAACCCCCTCCGCACATTCCCAACATTTGTCGTAGATAGTGCCTTGTACTGTCTTCAGAGATGGGAAAACCCTCCCGTGAAGGGTTGCCTTCTCTCCCCACAGCAGCTGCTCTTCAAAGCTAACGTTCGTCCCTGGTTTGGTCCCATCTGTTCTTTTTATAACGTTCGCGGAGGCTATTCCAAGTGTTTTCCCTGCATAGAGTTTGCGTAGAGTTTGGATCTGAGCGGTTGTTTGTGAAGATGCCACCGCGCCCACCCCCTCTTTAGCCGTCCTTGGGGAGCGCTGTCCTTGTTGGCGTGTGCTCGTGCCGCGGGGCCGTCTGAGCGCGCAGACGAAGCAGCTGAGCCGACGGGCAGCGATGCAGTTTGTCCCTGTGAGAATTAACGCGGTAGAGGACGTTACAGAGCCTTAACTGGCACCTGCGCGGAGCCTGCGCGCGCTGCGGCGGGTCGAGGGCGGAAGCAGGACCTTTGGGAGGTGCTGGCTTTTCAAAGGCTGGTTTTGGAGCGGGTCGTTGTGCCGAAAGATTTTGCCTGCTTCCTCTGTGAGACCGCCTGCCCCACTGTACCTCTCGTGATTTGCTATTCCTTGTGTGACGAACGGTTGTGCTTCCCAGGAACGCGTCCCTGACGGGCAGCAGCGCGTGCCGGTACATGGCCGTAGCTTTAGAAACAAACCTGCACAAGCAGGGGGACAGTTAGGAGAGCCTTGGAGCACCCAGCACGAGCAGAGAGAGGTCAGCTCCCCTCACCAAGGGGCTGCCAGCTCGCACGAGGCCGTAACCTCACCGTAACCTTTCCCAGGGGTGACGCCTGCGCTCGTGTCACCAGTCTGGTTTGCTCCGTAGCCAGGAGGCGTTGGCTGCTGCTTTCCGGGCTCGCCAGCGGGTGCTGTTTGGCTCGCGTTGGGTTGCTGTCGCTTCTTTTAGTCTTTTAAAAATGAGTGGCGGGTGGGGAGCGTGCGTGCAGCGGCGCAGCTCCCC
>NW_010248696.1:7598-7899 GCF_000690775.1 Eurypyga helias
AGGGCTTCCCTCCAGCATCCCCGAGGTGGCCTGGCCACCTCAGCCGGCAGAGCGCGGAGGGGACGCTGGTCAAGGCACCCGTGTCCTGCACGCCCGAGCCGGCCAGCGCAGCGAAACCTCTCCAAGCCCGAGCCGAAGGCAATATGGAGACACAGCGAGGTGGGCGTCGCTGTGCTGCGCTGGACGTGAGCCCAGGCGTAGCAGGAGCTGGCTTAGCCCCACGTCCCGGCTCTGGCAGTGTCCGAGGGGCGAAGCCTGGGAAGGGAAGTGAGGGCGAGTAGCGGGTGCGTGGCCCAGGGGA
>NW_010248696.1:7992-17131 GCF_000690775.1 Eurypyga helias
CTCGGTCACGCTGCCAGGCCCCAGCCTGCCTGCAGCAGGAGGCTGGCGGTCCCGCTCCCCGTCCCTTTACAAACCCTGGGTGCCGAAGGGTGCACGTGTCCCCGTTTACACCAGGTCCGCCCTGGAGGCTCTTACCCTTGGCTGTGAACCTTAGCTGGGTCGCAGACCGTGGATAACAACATCCGGCTTAAAAACACCCAGGGCTAAAGGAAGTGAGGATTGACGGGCAGCAGTAACCGCAGCCTCGTTCTCACAGCAGCGAGGTGATGGCCCCCAAACCGGGGGACGGGAGATGCGCCCGCCCACAGCAGCAGGGCTGCCTTTGCGCGGCCTTCGACGGCTGACGCCGAAGAGAGAGGTTTTGTAGAGCGAAGGGATGAGATGCTTGTGAGCAGCTCTGGCTTTTCGGGGGAACGCAGCAGCGGCTGGAGGGCTGGGCCAGGTGTGTCCCCTCCGGGGACAGACTTAGCATCTCCTTCTTATTTTTCCAGTGAACAACTACGTGGAGTCCAAGTGTGAAACCGTGCTTCAGGAAATGCGGAAGTGCTGCGCCCGATACCCCAAGGGCAGATCCGTCTGTTGTTCAGGGTTTGAGAAAGAAGAAAGGGAGAGAGAAAAGTTGAAGGCGACTTCGGAAGGAATCCCCCCGCCCCCCCAGTAACACCATGCAGCTCCAGCAGGTGCCGGAGCGCGGACTCACCTGCAGAGCTCGTGTGTGGTTTTTTGTTTTTCCAAGCCTTCTTTAGACTTTCAGGAAAGCCAGATCGCTCCTCGAACACACCATCCGGCACACCAAAAAGCGTACCGCAGCGCCGGCAGGATGGCCTGGTTCACAGACTCTGTTTTCTGTACCAAAACATCGTCTGCATTGTCTTTGCGTCGCACCCGTTGTCTGTGAAAAGTCAACTTGATGTTTTTAGGATGCTTACCTTACTCTGATCCATCCCTTGCTCTCAAAATGGAGAACTGGAACCCAGTTATTCCGGCTTCTGGAGCGAGAGGTACAGGAAACGAGCTCTGACGAGTGAGTGAGTTTAAACACGACGCACGTAACGAGCCCATCTTGACACAGCAAAGGCGCCGCTGCCGTCGCGCAGCGGCTCCAGACGACATCTGCCTGTCCAGTGGTCTAAGCTCAAGAATGGGAATCGGGTCTGGGGCTTGTTCCTGGGTCTTGCAGAGATCACGAGTGACCGCAGGTCACTTTTTGCCTAAGTGCCTCACTTCCCCGCTGGACAGACGTTTGGTTACTTTATATTTGAATCGCCTACACGCTGCTATTTGCATGACAAAGATGTTACAGGAACATTATTTCAGGGATTGCTACAGGAACAGAAATTTTTTTTTAAAACAAACAAAGAAAAAAAAAGCAATATTCATTTGAAAGATCTGACTGTTGGTATTAAATTTATAAATTTACGTGTAATTGAACACCTCTAAGCAATAGGTTACGAACCCAGCGTAGGTCAACCCGCTGGTACCCAGAGGCCTGTCACAAAGCCCTGGGCTAGATCCAAGAACTGATTTAGGTGCGGCTTACTGAACAAGCAGTTGTAGGCACGCGCTTTCGGCACAGCTTCCAGACTCACTCACAAGCCGGCTGCGTCTGGACCCCGGGGGTGGGGGAGATAGAGATGGCTTTTCAGAAGCTTTCACCCGTGCAGCAGAATTTTCCTGTGACCTGTAGAAAGAGCTCGGTAGACAGGTTCCTGCATCACCCCTCAGAGCTGCTCAAGTCTCTCCGTCCCCTGTAGCAGGAGTCCAGGCACCTCCGTGGGTGCTGAGCCCACCTCACAGGGCCTAGACACCCGAATACCAGACTTCACACCCACTAGGCCCCTAACTCTGTCGTTAGATCTAGCTGTCAGAGGACTTTTGTGCAACTTAACTTACGAAATACAGCTTTTACGACCGGACCGCCGTAGTCTAGGCACAGTAGTTGAGCGCGTCCGAGCCTGGAAGGGCAAACCATCTGTATCCACTGCTCTGAAACACCGTGATACAAAATAAAACGACTGGAACAAAGCGGCGTCCGGGCTGGGTTATTTATTGAGCACAACACACCAGGCAGCTCGGCTGCCGTGGCTACGCGGAGGTCAGCGCGCTTCAGTAGCGGCTGGGTGGGGGTTTTTTAAGCGGGGCTCAAGATCAGTCATTCAGACCAAACTGGGGGGTTTGGTATTCTTGGAAACGTTACGAGGCAGCACCAACGCTTCTCAAAGCTCCTTTTGCCCCACGCAGGAACAGCGTGGGAAGTCACGGATGACAAAAAGGAAGTTTGTAGGCTTCCGTGGCACCTATTGAACGAAAAATCCTCATCAAGCCCGTTCCTCGGCGGGTGGAGCAAACCCGCTCAGCAGGGAGGATCCTGGCAGCTGCGTCGCCTCCTGCCCCGGAAGCATCCCACCTTTCGGGAACGCGGGTGGCCGGTGCCGGGATCGTCAAGGAGAGGGATTTCTTTGGGCAGCCTGCGGTTACCCGCAGAGGAGAGGGAAGGCCGGCGGCCTCGTGCCACCGGGGCGGCTGCAGTGGCCCCCGTTGAGTCAAACGCAACCCGCGGGGCGAGACAAAACAAGTCACAGACCTCACGCTTGGAAGTTATTAGAGCAAAACCGTTTAATAAAATATCCACTTCAACAAGCATTTACATAAAATATATAAAAACACTGTAAAAGCCTAGTGTGTTTTCAACCTTCTCGTACTGGAACAGATGCCAGAAGTTGCTGAAACGAGACCAAAAGCAGCAGGGAGGGGAGCAGGGGGAACACCCTCGCCTTGGCGCCTGCGACAGCGCAAACCCGTCCCCACAGAGGCTGGGCCAGCATCCAAGCTTCCCGCGCGGCCCCGCGGCATCTAACGGTGCCAGCCACGAGCCCAGCGCCGGCAGAGCAGCAGGATTTGCCAGATCCCAATGTCCGTTCCCTGCCTGCCTCCACACCAAACCCAACAAGTCACTCGTGTCCCCTTCCAGCAGCAACCGAGACGGTTTATCTCCCTCTCTGGGCCGTTTCCCTCCATAGAAGCAAGTCGGGACCCCGCGGAGCAGAACCTGGGACTCCCCTTTCCCTGGGGCTGGGCAGAAATAGCGACTTAGAGAGCCTGAAAAACACCCCGAAGGTAGTTAACGATTCACTTTGAGCTTTGCCACGCGATCGGTGCCTCTCCCAAGGGGCTGCGCTACGCAGCACACCAGCCAGCAGGGCTGTTTTCCTACGGGAACGAGGGATACCCTGCAACACGAATGCATCAATTCCTGCAGGCTCAGCCCCGCGGGGCTCCTACAAACCACCACCAGCAGCTGCGTCTCCGCTCCCAAACACCGTGGGGCTGAACCCCCGTCTGCTGCATTGCAGCACTCCCGCAGCCCCGGGTAGGCAGACCATCACGGAGGGCCGTGAGCCCTTCCTTTTCCTTGGCCACGTCGGGCAGGACAGGAGCAAAGTTGCCAACTTCTGTTTCCCCATCACCTGCGACCTCTTTTCAGGTCCTGACGGTGACCCACCCTCAGCTAGATCAGCGCATTCCCACATCCACGCTTCCGTTCACAGAGCTGAAACAAAATTAACAACTCCAAGGGCTCATCCCAAAACGTCTGGTGGAAGAACCCACTGTTCCAGCAGCTCTCCGGGGAAGATCCCCGTTTTTAGCCGCAGGGAGAGCAGCAGCGGATGATGGGAAAGGCAACGCACAGCACCGAGATGGGGCGCTGCCGCTGCGTCCCCATCGCCCGTACGTGTCAGCGTTCCCCAGCACGTCCTTCCCATGGAAGGATGGGACAACTTCCACAGAAAACCACATTCCTGGCAAAAATTCCTACATGTACCTGCTGTGGGATGTCCCCACACCCCAGAAAGCGGGATCTGCAGCTCAGCACAGAACACCTCGACGGGAGCGCTGTTCGTTTTCTCCTGCAGGCCAGAGTTCTGCTCAGCAGCCGGCAGCACTGGGACAGGCTCTCCCAAACCAGCTGAGCTCTGCTCACCACCAGCTGGAAAAGGGCTGCAGCCGGTGGAATTAAGCAAGCAGCAGGGTTCTTTTGGTGGAAAAGGTAAATGTGAAGAAGGAAGAAACATAACCAAGGCAGAAAGTAGGGAAATAAGCCAATCCCACAGGAGCACAGACTGGTTTTCCTACAGTTCTGGCATTGCAGTTGCTTGCAGAGACCAGGGAGATGGAGTTTGCGCTCTGCAGAGGCTGCACTCCAGATTTCACCCCTCACCTTGTTGCCTAGAGCTGGCAACAAGGACCCTGGAGCAGTACAACGTACCCTGAACAGGGATGCCTTTCACGTCTACAAGCCCATCCCACGCGGTTACAGCTCCAAGAGCATCACCAACGCCAAACTGGCCACAGGAGGTCACAGCAGACCAAGAAACACCAGTCTGAGGCCCAAGGTGATTTAGAGTAAACCCACACCGCCTGGGCCAGCTCACCCCAGACAGGTCAAGCAGGCTGGAAAGGAGTGCGCGGCACGTTTCAAAGTCCGAGCAGTCAGCCAGCAAGCGAGAAAGGTGCAGGAAGCCTGGCGACTTTCAGGACACACGATGAGGGAAGGGCCTGGTGAGTCTCCCAGGGCGCTCAGTTTCCATCAGCAGCGCCGCAGTTCCAGCAAGGGGTATAAATAACCAGCAGAGGAGAAACCACAAGGCGTTCGGCATGCAGCGCGACGGCCGGGGGAGGGCAGGAGAACCCCCAGCACCCCATACAGCATGAATTTGCTCCTTATCCACCTGCCCTGGACGCGGGCTGTCCCCTGACACTTCTGCATCCGCCCCAGGAGAGCCAAGCACGCTCTGGATCGCACACTCTGTGCACAGGGAAGCGCAGGGTTTCCAGGTGCCGGGGCAAAAAAAAGTGCACACTAAATAGCAGCGAACAGCTGCGGTGCACATATACTGGCAGACAAACGTAACAGCCCTGAGCACCCGGAAGAAGTGTATTTAAAGAGATTTCTCTGCCACTACATGTTTGAGGCTGCAACTCATCAGAAAATTTGGGACTGTGCATATTTGGTGGGGAAAGGGATCACAATGATACACCAGGAGACAAGCTTTCAGAGTGATCCCAGCACCCTAACAGCCCACAGCAGGGAACAAGTTGGAAATCAGAAGCAGAGTTGTAAGAAATAAGGGCTGGAACCTGTGAGCAGAAGGGACTGAGCCTGTCGGCAACATCCTTTGACGTCTAAGTGAGAGAGAACAGCAGTAGAGGAGGGCAGGGGAGGCTGGGCATGAAGGGAGAGTCGAGCACAGATTCTAGGACGCCATTCCAAGCAGGAATCCCCCAGCAAACCCTCCAGTCAGGATAACATTCTTCTTCAGAAATATGATCACCTGAGCAGGGGAGAGAAGAGCCAACAGTGTTTAAGAAGAGCAGCTCACCCACCCTCCCCTAAGACGACATCCCTCTGGCTCTTCTCCAAGGTGAGTGACGCTCGGAGAGAGGCCACTGCTCCGGTCTGGGAATGCATCCTACCTAACGATCTCCCTCCCTAATCTCCCCACTGCCTGCACAGCTCCAGCGCAGCCCGGATCCTCCAAGAGCTGCAGTCTGAGCCTCCATGCCCCAGGACTCGCACAGCCCGCAGTCAGGCTGACAGGAGGGGCTGCTGACTGGCTGCCAGACCCGGGGTAAGCCAGGCCACTCCGCTGCTGGGCCTGCTCGGCTTTGCTTGTCCCTCTGCAGAGACGCTTCTCCCCACGACTCCAGAACGTTTTTCTCCTGATCCCAAGGAATTTACAGCAACACACAGTGAGGCAGTGTCACGCCTAGAAGCCACCCTGGCCATCTCAAACATGCACAGACAGCTTTGCCATCACTCCAGTTTTGCTGTCATGCAAACATTCCTGCCTTGTATTTGCACAGCAGAGGATCCATAGGACCCCAGGAGTCAATCCTCGTTTTTGCTGTCCCCCCTGCTAAGCCCCTGCACACACCCTGGGAGAGTTGTCTCACCTCATCCACTTTGCTCTTCACTTCTGGAGACATTTTGTTACCACTGCTGTGAAATTTCAGCTGCTGCTTGGCTTTGTTCACGTCCCGTTCTACCAGCTTCCAGTCCACTTTGATGTATCCCGTGTGGTTTGCAATCTAGAGTTTTAAGGGTGGGAAAGAACATTCCTGGAGTCAAGTCCTGCGTGACCATGGCTAAAGAGACCCCCTTTGCCCACCCACCCTCCCTACTACAGCCACCCCACACACACTGCTGCAGTGGCTGAAAGGATGAGCACGCTAGCTTAAAAACTGGGCAGAGGACCGCATCTGTAGCTGCCTTAACTGTTCTGCAACATGTGTCTCACACTAATCCCCTAAGCACAGGGCACACACTGCAGCTTAGCCTGTTTTGGCCTCTGTTCTCTAACGTAAAGCCAGTACCACCTCCCCCTCACAACTGCCACGTGTGTCACTGGGACTCTGCAGCTCTCCCACTGCTGCGGACGGACACAGCTATTAATAGCCTGCTCCTCTCTAAATGGTTTATCTGGTCAGGATGATTCAGCGGTGAAACTCTCCCTGCTCAGAGGAAGCTTTTGACTTTCAGCAGAACAGGCAGAGCCAGAAGAGCAGGGAGAACGAGTCACACATGAGACAGCGCCAGAGAGACAAACAAATCAGGCTGCTGTTCTGCTTCCTGCGGGATGTACGAGCTAGATGGGCACATCCGAGCAGCTCCCCTCACTGCCAGGGTTCCTGGAAACCAGGAGGAACTGCTGAGGACAAGGAGATCTCTGTTTCTCTCCTCTGCCCCAGTGCTTTACAGACAGCCCCATCGGTGCTGGCCTGACTCCTCAGGTAGCCAGGTGGACAGGTAGCACGTCACAGACATGGACAAATCCCTCCTGCTTCCCTCGGGTGCCCTGCAGCAACGGCCCCCACGCACCTTCGCCCCAGCCTCCGTTAGCAGACCCTAAGCGGAGAGCACCTCCTGGCAATCCTCAAATTCACACCCACTGATCCCGCTTGGCTGTTCGTACACACCTGAAGTAGGAAAAAGCCACCTCCCACCGCTGTCGCTGCCAGCTTCCCAACCTTCTGGAAGATGAATCCAGTGCACCTACAAATCAACAAGGATCCAGTTAGGAGGTACCAAACACACACCCCTCGGCACGTTTCCCACAGGGAAGGCTGCCTTTGGCACTCGCTACCCAAGACCTGGGGACAGCCTGACAAACTGCAGAAGAAACCCTCGTGCAACCAGAGAGAAAGAGATTTGTGCCCCGAAGTGATGATTTATAGCTTCCTGCTTCTCACCCTCGCATTTCAGCCTTTTGCGGTTTTCTTATCTCTTCAACATCAACCTTCTCCCGAAAGAGTAATTAGAAACACGTGATTTCACCTAAAGCAACAAGTGATTTTAGGTTTTTTTAACTGCTGTGATCTCTGAAGGGAAATCAGGCAGCACATCTGCTGCTGCTCCATGCCAGAGCACAGGGAGCAGACCACAAGGCAAACTGCTCCGTCGCCCAAACGACTGTTCCTTTTCATTTCTCAGTAGAGAAAAACACTGAAACAAGCAGAGAGCAGTGGTGTAAAGCTATACTGGTCTCCAAACTGGGTTACACTCAACGTGAAAGGCATCACTGAAGCCACCAGAACTCAAGAAGGTGCCAGCCCGTTGCTCAGTCATGCAAAGGACTGGTATCACCCAAAACAGGCTTTACTTGGACCACAGTTCCCTTATCAACACAGTGCCCTGCTCCTGCTCATTTCTGAACACATACACTAAGTGAAGATACAAGAGAGAGGTGACCAGCTGGTATTTTTATCAGAAAATGAAGACCCTTCATAGACTTTTAAATGGTTGCCCCTGTGCCAGATGAAGACGACGTGCACGGAAAGAAGCAAAGCAGTGTGATTACACCAAGTTTTCAACTCAACCGATGCTGCTGTGGGAATTAAGTTGCACACAGAGCTGCAAGCCACCAGCACTTGCTACAAGCAACACAAAACCCCAGGTACCATGCCCACGGGTGCAATAAGCCACCTCCACGGGAGGTTTTTGTGCAGATGCCTGAAGCACATCCGCTCCCTGGGACAAACGTATCCTCCTTGTTCCAAGAGGTTTGTATTTGCCTGTCCTGAAGTCAACACCGCCACTTTATGCCAGAATCATAGAATCATAGAATGGTTTGGGTTGGAAGGGACCTTAAAGATCATCTAGTTCCAACCCCCCTGCCATGGGCAGGGACACCTTGCACTAGACCAGGTCGCTCAAAGCCTCATCCAGCCTGGCCTTGGACACTTCCAGGGATGGGGCATCCACAACATCTCTGGGCAACCTGTTCCAGTGCCTCACCTCCCTCTCTGTGAAGAATTTCTTCATGATATCTAATCTAAACCTCCCTGATTTCAATCTGTACCCGTTACCCCTTGTCCTGTCACTACAGGCTCTTGTAAAAAGTCCTCTCCCAGCACCCTTGTAGCCCCTTCAGGTACTGGAAAGCTGCAACGAGGTCTCCTCGGAGCCTCCTCTTCTCCAGGCTGAACAAGCCCAATTCTTGCAGCCTTTCATCATAGGAGAGGTGCTCCAGCCCTCTGATCATCTTTGTGGCCTCCTCTGGACTCGCTCCAAGTGGTCAATATCCTTCTGATATTGGGGAAGTCCACAATAATTCTCTCACCTCAAAAATTAAAGCCTGGTGCTATTTTCTTCCCTAGGAGGCAGTCTCAGTTCTTCAGCCCCACATTAGAGACAGCTTTTAAGATCTCCCACGGTTCGCAGAGCATGCCAGGGCACAGTGGGCTGAGCAAGCTGGACACCCGCCTTCTCTGAAAGATGACCACCCTGCACCTGTCAGCATGTTCCCAAAAGCCTGGCCAGTGCCCGCAGGCGGCAGCCCCGGCACCTCTTACCATCCCGTGACCCCTCCGATCACCAGCTGCATGGCCACGTTGTATTTCTCAGCGCTCGACCCCGAGCTGGGGCCAAAGACCTTGCGCCACCAGGGCCGGTTCTTGGTGTACTCCGCCAGGTCCAGCACGTTGAAGGAGTCCTCCTTCGCACCTGCAGGCACCCGGAGAAGCTCAGAGCCGGGACTGCTGTCCCAGGGCCCCCCGCCAGCTGCCCAGGACCCCCCCGGGGACACGGGGCGCACGCCCAGTCACACAGGCCCCGGGCCTTTAGGAACCCCCGGGCCTT
>NW_010248697.1:0-4154 GCF_000690775.1 Eurypyga helias
CCCCCCAGGGTGGGATGTGGCACCGTGATGTTGCTGAGCCTCTGTCAGCAGGAGTTTGTGGCCTGGTGGGCGGGGGGATTCAGCAGCCCCCCATGCACCAGCCTGTGCTTGGGATCTGTGGGTCAGGCTTTTTACAGAACCCCTTCCGAATCCCTGGGCCTCTGGATTGGAACAACCCTAAATATTTGTTTGGAGGGAGGGAAAACTCTTTGTGTCGATTGTTTGTTCTGTGGGTTCCTTTTTCTTTACCTTTTGGGGGGGTGCAACCGCTGCTGCTTCCTGGGGGAAGCAGCTCCTGGGGGAAGCAGCTCCACGTTTTTAAAGGGAATGGCCCTTTTTCCCAGCGCTGGACAACGCCGAAGCATCCCAGAGCATCTCTTGGCAGGGACAGAGGACAAGGCCGGCGGCTGTGGGTCTCTCCAGCGTCCGAGGCTTCGCCGCTCCGTCCCCCGGCTGTCGGGGGCGATCGCTGCTTGTGTAACCGGGTACCTGTTCGAACAGGAACCGCACTCAAACGGTTTATTTCTCCTCCCCAACCCTCTCGCCGTTGGTGTTGGGTAGTACCAACCCAGGGTAACAACTGCGTGTGTGCAGATCCGGACTTGCCAGCTGCAGAAAACGCCTTTCGACCCCACCAGGGCAGTAGGTTACGGGGTGTGTTTGCGAGTCCTGTCGCATCTGGTAACGCAGATGTGCTTTAGGGGGAGAGTTGGGTGAAGCTCGGGTAAAACCCAGCCTCAGGAAGGTGTTTCAGCTTTTTTAGTTCTGGACTAAACGAGCCTGGGCGCACGGCTGCTCTCAGACTTCAGTGTTTAGGTAAAAAAACACCCCTCAAACCAGGAAAGGGCCCACTGAGCGCCCGTATCTCCTGGAAACTCCGCTCTCGGTGCCTTTGGGATCGGGCTCTGGGCGGCTGGTTGGTGTTTTCCACGCTGTGCGATTTATTCTGCGCCGTCGGGTGAGAGGTGTGAGCCGAGCTGGGCTTGTGAGGGAGCCGGGAGCAGGGTGGCAGGGAACAACAGGGACCCTAACCCCTCGAGTTGTGCGCCGCTCCAGTGGCCGTGACGCGTGTGCCCGGCGTGCCTCGTGCCGCAGCAACGGCTGCTCCTTTCGGGGTGGGTTGGATAAAACAATCCTAATTTCCGTAGTTCTTGGGAGCTGTGAACCGCTGTGTGTCGGTCAACGGAGCAGAAAACATCCCGCCCCAGCGCTCCTTTAAAAAAACAAAAGGAAAAGGGGGGAAGAAAGGTGCCTCTGCGGCGACGGGGACGGGGTGGTGGCAGGGAGGTTTTGTTTGCGTGCTGGAAATAAAGCGAAAGAATCCCCAGGGGGAGCGATTTGGGGCCAGCGGGTTTTTATTATTAACACCTGCTTAAAATACTTACCCGCTTAAATCAGGCAAACTCCACGTGGTCCAGAAGTTATCTTACAGCTTTCCAAGAAAGACTTCTCCAACTGGAAATTAAAAACAGTGTCCAACAAGCATTCTTGAACTCCTTCAGCTCCTTGGCCAGACAGCTTGGGGTTTGGGGTTATTTATCCTGGGTACGCTGCTCGCTGCCAGTTGCGGATGCTCCGGAAACGGCTATTGCGAAAGGAGCGAAGCGAAACGTCAGTTCTTAACAGCAAGCAAAGTTCACTGGGTGTTGACCAGTGGAAATATGTTCTCCGCCGCGCAGCCAGCCTGGTTATCCGAGCAGGCCGAGGAGGAATTGCCCTCATCTCGAGGGAGAAAGCTGCGCCGGGATTACAGGCGTGAAACGTTCGCTGGTGCCGGGCTTGTAGAGTCAGACCCTCGTGTGGGCACACGCTTTTGTCCTCGGTATTTAAGCCCCTGGCTTTCCAGCCTCCCTTCTCCTTGGTTGTGGACCTGAATATTTATTTATTCATCAGAAAAGTGGGCTTCACGTTAAAACCCCTCGCCAAAGGCTTGGCTTCCTAAGGCTTGATGCCTTCTGGGGGCTTTTTGGAAGTCGCCTGCTGGGTGTTGGAATGTGGGCTGCACCTTAAACAACTTGTTTACGCTCCGAAAAAGCAGGCACCCATTGCCTGCGACTCCGCGGCGTCGGTTTTGTGTCGTGAAAACCATCGGTCGCCATCCCTGCGCCCGCCCGGCCACGGGGCTGGTTCGCAGGACTCTCTTCCGCTGCGCTGGTGCGGTCTGGGTGGCTCCTGAACTGGTTTCCTAACAAGTTAAAACACAAAATAGGTGCCAGACCGGAGCCTGGAGAGGGAGTTGGGAGCCGTATGTCTGTTTTCTGAGTTGCAGAGCAGGAGCAATGTGAAGGCTTCTTCTAATTAACCTATTAATGATGAGACTCCCGTCAGTTCGTGTAGTTAAAATTCATCCCGAAGCTTTTCTTTTGTGTTACTTGAGTAGATGCAGGGAAAGTTCTTAACTTCAAAAGTGAGACCACATTCTTCCTGCCTTGTCGGGAGGGTTTTTCCCGTGTAGTATGGGTGTTCTCGGCTGCTGTGCTGCGTTCGTGTCGGGATCGACCTGTGCCAGGGGACTGCAGCCAGCTTGAAAATGTTGGGACTCTTGTTTTCCGACGTTAAAATATCCCAGTAGAATTTTTAGTTTCTGGATGACTTGCGTGAAAGGGCTTTTTTCGTAGTGCTTTGCAGCTAATTTTAACTCTGTTTCATTTAGCAGCAGCGGGTCAGTAGATTCCATCAGCACCAGCAAGGAGCAAGAGAGATGTTGGGATCCGAAAGCGGCAGGAGAAGTTGAGGGGGCAGCAAGATGTAGGGAAGCTATTCAAGCTGCTGGGAATGTGTCTATGGAAGGGCAAATCTATCCTCAGTTCTTCAGCTCCTTTGTAAGGAAACGGGCACTGTGAGTGTCCAGAACTGGCCTTGCACTTGGCATTGGAGGCGGTGCGTTAGGTGAGCTGGGGCTTGGAGAAGGTACTGGACAAAGTGAGCATTTGGGGCTCGGACACATCCTGGAGAAGGATGTGGGGATCGCAGTTGTTGACTTTAGGCAGCAGAAGAATCAGGATAACTATAATGGGAAGTAAATCTTTGTTTTTAAGGTCTTCATTGGATGACTTTGAGTGTCCTGGGGTGTACAATCGAGCGAGGAGCATGGAGGGACTGTGGGCACCGACCTCTGCTCCCTTTCCCCAAGCTTTTGTTCCTAACCCGCTCGTGGGCAAAACGCTCTGTGATAAAGGTTATTCTGCCTTTATTTCGGCACAGCATACAGCTGGGAAGGTATTTCTTTCTTCCGAGCGTGTTTACACATGTCCGTCTTCGTTAGAGCATCTAAAGAAACAGCAGAGCTACGAACCCGGTCGTTCTCTGCTTCTCTCGTTAACGTTAACGCTGCTGCAGCACTAAAACATTGCTGCCAGGTCAGGTCTCGTTAAGTTAGGTGCTGCAAGAGACATCACAAACCGCCGCTCCTGTTCCAGAACCTTATCAAGGCTCAGAAGTCAGGGGCATCGTTGTTCTTCCAGCCTCACTTCAAACTGTTGAAAAAGAACAATCTCTGCGCAAAAAAAAAAAAATCTGTTTATCTGGTAAATACGTGGGTGGTTATTGGCAATTTTTACCAGTGATCATCTTCAGGTTAATTATCTTAATAAGTCTCGATCATGTAGCGTTCAAGGCCTGAGAAAACGTCATCTGGCGGAGCACGGCTTGGTTGGGGGGGTGTTGGGAAAGGTGGTTAGCACCGTTACATTGGATTTCGCTGTGAAACCTGCTCCCCGGTGACACGGGTGATCCTGTGCAAGAAGAAACACCCGCATCCTGAGCTCAGGTAGTTGCTGGGGAGGGGAAAGAAATGTTTGGCTGTCAGAGCTTACTATTTTAGTCTCCCTAAAGCTCTGATCCCTGCATCCCCGCCTCTTTGGATTCATTTTGTACATACAGTTTAATGTTAATGGGGGAGTTTGGGGTAAAAGGGCCTTTTCCCAGTTTCCTCTCTGCTGTAGTTAATGCGAAGGGATCCTCGTGCATCCCCGTTCCTGCCGGGAACGATCCTGCTGCCGTCTGTAACCCCTCGACCCCTGCGGGGAGCAGGAGCGGCCCGTGGGCTCAGCATGGTCACAGGAAGGAGCAGCCGAGCCCTGGGCTGCACTAGCCAAGGACCGAGGAGAGTTCATCATCTGGCAGTGCCGACTGACCGCTCCGGGGTTTAGGAA
>NW_010248697.1:4174-12479 GCF_000690775.1 Eurypyga helias
GAGGACCGGCGCTGGCTCACTCCGGCGATTGATGTCACGACCGCCTTGGATTCAGTAGCAGTGAGGCTTTGCTGCGATGCAAATACCAACCTGCTCCATCTCGAGTGGGAACAAAGCTCACGTTCTGAGGCTCTGCAGCTCAACGTCAAGGCTTGTTTAAACAGCTCCTTGCAAGGGTTGGGTTTGTCTCCGGTGGGAATGTCGGAGTGCGCCGAGCGGATCCGGCGATTGATGTCACGACCGCCTTGGATTCAGTAGCAGTGAGGCTTTGCTGCGATGCAAATACCAACCTGCTCCATCTCGAGTGGGAACAAAGCTCACGTTCTGAGGCTCTGCAGCTCAACGTCAAGGCTTGTTTAAACAGCTCCTTGCAAGGGTTGGGTTTGTCTCCGGTGGGAATGTCGGAGTGCGCCGAGCGGATGGAGCGGGCGCTGCTGCCAACCCCTGTAGCACCTTTCACGCAGACTCATCCCCAGGCGCTCTGCGAGAGGGGAGCTCGCCGCCCCAGCTGCGCGAGCCGCTCTTGTTTGCCTTTGCCCCATCTCTTTTCCTCAGCCCAGTCAGGCTTTTGTGGTGTGTTTTTTTTTTTAAGTAGATTATATGTTTTGCTCAACAGGAGCTTTTCTTCCCGGATAAAAAAGAATGCTGTTGGCATGAAAAATGCTTTTATTCACTCCTGTCTCCCTTTGCTTCGCCCAGGCGTCCCCCTCCCCCCAGGCGCCCCCCGCCACTCAGGAGCGCCCAAGAGGTGCCCGGCGGGGAGCTCTGCCTACCTGTCTGTTTTCTGACCCCCCCCAATCCAAGGGGAAAGAACTTTTTCCTGGCTTCTGGTGTAACTGATAGGAGAAGAATTTTCCCTTCTGGTTAATCAGATTGAAATGCTGGACCTGCGCGGGTTGCCCGGTAATTCTCCTCTCTGACGGAAGCTCCCCGGTTCCCGGCGAGCCCCAGGGCAGACAGGCCTTTCCTCCCTGGCACGGCCGGCGTCTGCGGGCACGGGGCCCTTCTCTCGGCGGTGGGTGATGCTTAGGGAGGGTGTGGCTGTAGCGATGGTAGACCTCTATCCTGGGCTTTTTCCTAATAAAAATAGACGGAGTAGAGCCCTGGCTGCACGAGGGAGGCTAAACTTCAGCTTTTACCCAAGCATCTGGCCATCTTCCCTAAAATTTAAGTGCCTCCTGCAGCCCAGAGGTTATGGATTGGAAGAAATTGTTCTTCCCGCAGAGGGTGGGAGCACTGGGAGAGGTTCCCAGGGAAGCTGTGGATGCCCCATCCCTGGGAGTGCTCAAGGTCAGGCTGGCTGAGGCTTTGAGAGAACCTGGCGCGTGGAAGCAAGCCCCGGGAGATTGGATGATCTTTGAGGTCCCTTCCCACCCAACCCAGTCTGTGATTCTGTGAGTATCTAGAAAGCCCCTTCTTGTGAGAAGCGTAGCAGAAGCACGTACGTGTGCTGAAGGCTTCCTTTTCTTTGTTCAAGCGTCTCTCCTCCCCGTGGGGTTTTTTTTGAGGCGCTAAGAATCGCTCTTAAAGCCCGGTCGTCACCAAGGGGGAGCATCAGCTGACTGCACCGCGAGATGAAACGCGGCCGTGCTCCGTCGGGCATCCCCCTCCTTGGCAGCCAACTCCTCTCTGCACAGGACCCGTAAGGATCTCGCTCCATCCCTGTGCGCCGGGGCTCTGGGATCATACCTGGCAGGTAAACTGACTTTTCTTTGAGTTCTGCAACCGCAGCTGAGCAGCTACAACCAGCTCCTCTGCTGGAGGAGCACCGGTTTTATTTGAAACCAGCTTGATTAGTGCGTCGAAGCGTTTTGTTTACTTCTGAGCTTCCAGAAGCAGAAGGTGCCACAGCTTAAACCTGGGGGTTTTGAGACCTTGGAAGTCGAACAGGAAGCCAATTCAGTTTGGCTGTATCTAAATCAAGTTGAAAAGGGCCAACATGGTGAAAGGTGTGTGGTTTAACTGTTTTTAATTTGTACCTTAAGTTTTTGGTAGAGTAATAAAGGAGAGGCTTTAACACGCTATTTCCTTTTAAGTATACTTGAAGGTAGGAATGTGCCCGGGCTGCTCTTTCGTTTCTCATGTTTTCATAAAAACTCCATTATAACCAACCTTTCTGCCCCCAAGTGTGTATATTTCGCTGAAGAATTATCTTTCCTGTGCTCTGCTCAGCCCTGGAAGATCCAGGAGCTGCTCATCAAGTTGAATATTAACGGGCTTTTTCTCCTTTCATGATAGTTTCCTCTTAAAAGCTGTATAATTGATGGGTACGGTGCTCTCAACCCTTTCAGTCTCAGGGTCTTCCCTGTCCATTTGCTATTCCATGTCCCTTGGCCTGTTCTGAGCACACAGTACATTTGCTCATGATGCTTTTTAAAGACGTCTCACTTAACAGCTCTTCTGGGTTTTACTGGCATTTTCCTGTTGGTTCCAAACTCAGCAGCAGCTGCGTTTAGCCTGTCTGAAATACTGCAGCCCACCTTCGGACTGATAAGCAGCTGGAAACAGCGGCTAGGAAGCGCAGAGTGCAGCGTCCAGGGAGAATTAAGTGAATAGTAATGCAATTAGCCTAACTGATTTACCTAAGAGGCTGGAGATAAGGGATAATGGGTGTCTTCCTCCTAAAAGAGCCCTGAAGTTGAGCAGGACCTGCTTATTTTTCATTAAGCTCAAGGTAGCATGCCCCCAGCAGCCTGTGTGCTGTCTGGGAGCGAGAGGCTCTTCCAGTGCCGTGAATATCCTTGGATGCTGATGCTCCTTAACTCTGGTTGCCAGGGATATTACGGCTGAGGGCTCGGCATTCCCCTTGCCCCATGGGAAGGTGTCTTGAACCCAAGGAGGGGACAAGCAGACGTAGAGGACTGAGCTATCAGCCTGGGGAGAGTTAACAGTGGTGCTTAGATCTCTTTTAAAAACGCTTCTTCAGACTCTCTCTACCTGAAAGACCCTTTCTGCAGCGGGTAAGTACATGTCTCTGAATCCCTCCGGGGGAGGCTGGAAGATCTGATGAAAGCTGGAGAAAATCCTGCGTGCTGCTAACCAAGCCCCACCCTTCTCCTTGACATTGTTGTGTTCGCTCTTTGTTCCCAAGGATGGCGATGCCTGGGGAGCTGCTTACAGTTTTTCAGGCAGCTTGAGAAAAGCACAATGACAGCTGGGAGGCGGGGGGAAAAAAAAAAATATGTGGGAATCTGCTTTGGAGTTTCTCCTTCGCTCTTTACCCAAATAATCTTCACAGCGAGTAGGCAGAAAGCCAGGAATGCGTTTGACCCGAGGTAGTGTCTCGGATCAGGAAAGGAGTTAGCGAGTAAGTGCCTGATCTAGCTGGGTGTAGCACGCTTGGCTTGTGGAATTGGTTTGAATTGGTTGTGGCATCTGCCAACTGCTTGTTGTCTCCCATGAGCTGGGGTGGTCGTCCCTCACTAACCCCTAACAGCCAGCTCGTCTTCGGCATGGACAAGGAAGCCCGGGCAGGCAGTTTGGGTGAAATTGAGTCAGTCAGTTTGAGTAATTGTTGTTTTCAACTGGAATTCTGACCCTAGGTTGGGTTGGGAGTGGATCTCAGTAAAATCTAGCCAGGGATGACTTGGGTCATCTCTGTCAGCGGTTGCAACAGCGGCAGCAAGAAGGGCTGTCTGGACAGTCATCTTCTGGAAAGGCTTCTCTGCTTCCACGTCGTGTTTTGTGCTTCGGTCGGGTTCTGCGGCTCTGACATACTGAGTGTGACTTCGGTTCCTAAAGTCTTAACTCCTGAGCTGAAGAAGGCCCCGTTCCCACCAAAGCGGGTCACTTAAAGAAGGTGGTCTCTGGTCTGAGCGCTCGGTTGGTGACAGGAGTGGGGGGGTCTTGTTTTCGTTTCTGCAGCTTTGACGTGTTTGTGCTCCGACTGCAAACAAGCGAACTCCACGTGTGAAACGGACGGCGCCTGCATGGTATCGGTCTTCAACCTGGATGGTGTTAAACATCACGTTCGGACCTGCATTCCTGAAGCCAAACTGATAAAAAAACCTTCTATTGTCTGAGTTCGGAAGATCTGCGTAACACTCACTGCTGCTACTCTGATTTTTGCAACAAAATTGATTTGATGGTTCCCAGTGGTGAGTAAAGAGCTAAGTAAATCATCTCTCTGAAGTGGGGAGGAGAGAAGCTCTCTGTTTGGGATAAAGAGTCCTTGGCCCTGTTTTCACGTCTTCTCTCAGGTTGCCGTGTGAACTTGAGCACCGGGTTTATTTCCTTCAGCTGGAAAGTGGAAATAATAACAAACTACTTTGGATTAAAATGGGAAGTTGCTTTTAACTCCCCTGTGGCCAACACAGTGTCACCAGACGATGAGGTTGTACTTCAGGGAAGGAGAAGCTTCTCGAGTTTGGGTGGTTGGGGTTTTTTTCCCACCTGCACTCTGTAGCTCCGTATGATGAGATGATGCTGTGTGTGCTCCCTGGGCACGGCTCGGACCCCTTCTCTGGCACCACGCTGTGCTGTAGCCCTTTATCAGGTAGAGACGCTCTCCTCCTAGGACTGATCATCTTTTCAGCGATGAGCCATCGCTACGAGAAGGTTGCAGCAGCTTCGGAGTGAAGTGTGCGGAGTGGAGGGGTGCCCAAATTCTGATTACACCAAGAGGGAAGCGGCCCTGCCTTTGAGGGTGTGGGGAAACAGCTGCTTCTTTCCACCGTCTGGGACGGAGAGGGCAGTACTTCCTCACACCTCATTTCTCCGATTTGGGCTGTTGTTAGTGGGTTGTGTGGAGGCTGCAGTATCCCTGTACCTTGCGTGCAGTGGGGAAGTCTTACCTGGTCTCAAAAAACAGAAAGAATCGTTGTCTTGGGGTGCGAGTCTTCACTGGTTGTTACAGGGCGGAGAGGAAGGAGGGAGGGGAAGGTAAAAGACAGGCAACAGCAAATTCAGCCCAGAACAGGCTCCCGGCCGCTTTTAACAGCAAGTGCTGTAATCCCTGATCCCACAATTGATGTGCCGTCCTCTTTTTGGGGATTTTAGCTGTGGTTTGCCTGCCCGATGACTCGATGAGTCCCGTGTTGACTCTGTTATTTGGTGTGTCCTCTGCCGTCCTGAAGCAGCAAGCTAAAATTGTCCAGGATCCGAGAGGATAATTAAAACACGAGAAGAAAATCCTTAAAGAACGCTTGTGAGGGAGTGATGATTTCCTAAAAGCGTCTGCTTTTTCTCCTCCCTTTCCTCTCAAGGACACCTGAAAGATAACGAACCCCCATCGAGCTGGGGTCCCGTGGAGCTGGTGGCAGTGATTGTTGGGCCCGTGTTCCTTGTGTTTGTCGTCATGATTGTCGTAGTCTTCGTTTGTCATCACCACCAACGAGTCTATCACAATCGTCAGCGGCTGGACATGGAAGACCCCTCTTGCGAAATGTGCCTGTCAAAGGATAAGACCTTGCAAGATCTCGTCTACGATCTCTCCACCTCTGGCTCTGGCTCAGGTATTAAGATGTGAATGACGAATGAGAACTTGCAGTTGGAATGGAGTAGCCTGTTCCAGGCTCCTGGTTGCCACAGCTTTGCCACAGCTGTGAGGCCGTTGCCACGTCAGCCTGTTGGGGTTGCCCTGGGATGGGTGATGTGGAGGGTGTGTTTTTAAAATTTTGGTCACGCGACAGGCGCTGCAGCCACGGCCCAGTGTCGGCATCCAGTGCTTAGGGTAGGTAAGAGCGATAGTTAACTCCTCCTGACCTGCTGATGCCTGAGACCGTTTGGTGTAGCTTTCCTCCTTTTTGTCTGCAAGAGGCTCATCTCTCAGCTACATCTATTTCACATTCAGCCCTGGAACCGGATTTGGGTTGGAAACAAATGTTAACTGCTAACGGGTGGGTTGCTGGCTTTCAGAGGAGGATGTGGGATGTCACCTGCACCAAAGCTGGCAGGAAAATGGTCAAGGTCCCAGCAGCTGGGAACTTCACAGTATGCAAACATGGCATTCGCCCAGCCCGTTTCATCCCAGAGAATCTTTGGGTCTTCCAGAGTGAGCAACACCCAGTGTCGGCTTTTGTAGTGCTTAACTCCTCCCAGAACAGGTCGGGAAGTCATCGGTTTGGTCACGACTTTGAGCCACAAAAGCAGCTAGGTTAAAAAAAAAAAAAGAAAAAGGAATTTTGGGGCCGGTGGAAACTGCAGGATAATCCCCAGAGGCAGAGAACGTGACAACCCAGTGTTTGACCAGGGAATAAACCTTTAGCACCACATCTGCTATATACAAACTGGTTTGAGGTCTCTTCCGTCCGCGCTCGGCAGGTGAGCTCCATAGCTTACGCAGGAGGTGGCAGCATGTTGGGAAGTCCCTTCTTGAGAGGAGTTTTGGGACTTCCATGCTTTTTAGCAGTCTGCAAACCGGTTCCATTGCATATTCCGGCTCCAGTTCCTCTGATCCGCCGTGGAGCAGAAGTTCCCCGGCTGCTCCCTTCCCAGTCACGGGCGGTTTGCAAGGTACTTCAGAGCCGTATGCAGATGCTGGGCCTTGCTTAGCCTGCTGGTTGCCAACTGTAGGGCCTTCGAGGTTTGGTGATGCTCTGCTTCAGGGTTTCGGGAGTGTTTTGCTGCCACAGGTGTTCATTCATCCAATTTCTTGCCCGTAGGTTTGCCGCTTTTTGTCCAGCGGACTGTGGCTCGGACGATTGTCCTGCAGGAGATCATTGGGAAAGGCCGCTTTGGGGAAGTGTGGCGTGGCCGGTGGCGCGGCGGTGACGTCGCTGTGAAAATCTTCTCTTCGCGTGAGGAACGTTCCTGGTTTAGGGAAGCGGAAATCTATCAAACCGTTATGTTGCGACATGAGAACATCCTGGGGTTTATTGCTGCGGATAACAAAGGTAAAAAGGGCCTCGGCCTCCTCCGGTGCGCGGTCTGCTCCGCAGTTGCGTTTCTTCGCTTGGATTTACAATGAAGTGGGTGAAGAAAAGTGTGGGCATGCTTCCCAACTAGCTCTGTGTTTGAATGCTTCTCGCCAAGAGATGGTGAGATTGCTGCTGCCGTTGAAAGACACAGTGGGGCGTTAGCTCTGCCTTCGAGTCGTGTTTTGCCTTCACCGTATTCACCCCGAGGTGGGCCGTGGAGCTGCAGCATTACCCACCAGTTCTCCCCTGTCCCAGCGCGATGGGGCGCAGAATGCGGGATGGTCACGTGCTTCGTACCCGTCTGAGCACGCTCTTTCCCGCTGCAGATAACGGGACGTGGACTCAACTGTGGCTCGTCTCCGATTACCATGAGCACGGATCTCTCTTTGACTACCTGAATCGATACACGGTGACCATCGAGGGGATGATCAAGCTCGCCCTGTCTGCCGCTAGCGGGCTGGCCCATCTGCACATGGAGATTGTGGGTACTCAGGGTAAGAGCAGAGTTTGAAAAGATGCTGGGAATTCTCGAGGGGAGAATGAACCAGGATTGAGGAGGGGGATTGATGTGCTGCACAGAAAACGCTGCCTGAGTCAGCCCAGATTCGTTGGGTCAGACTTGCCCAAAATTGGCTGACTGCTTTGGCTGGCTGCGAAGTGGGTTAGCCCTTTGCTGGCTCCGGGGAGTTCTGTCAGCATTTCGCATCCCCATCCCAAAATCGGCGGGCTGTTGGCGCAGGCGGCAGCAGAATTATGAACTCCTGATGTCCACGTTGGTGACTGATGCCGGGGACGATGGAGTTTATGTCCCTCTTGAGGCCTCTGCCCGCTACTGCATCAGCAGCGGCTCCGAAGCATGAGCCTTTGCGTTGCATGGCTTGTCAGCAGGGCTCTGTTCTTCAGCTGAAGTATATCCAAACAGGAAAATGTGTTGCAACACTCGGAATGTAACTAACGCCCTGAAATCCGGTACTGCCTCCGCGCCTGTTTGACTAACAGATTTCACCAGACCTTGACCCTTGCTGCTTTTTATTTTGCTCTGTTAGGGAAGCCTGGGATTGCTCACAGAGACTTGAAATCCAAGAACATCTTGGTGAAGAAGAATGGCACGTGCGCCATTGCCGACCTCGGCCTGGCCGTCCGGCACGATTCAGTTACGGATACGATTGATATTGCACCGAACCAAAGGGTCGGAACCAAACGGTAGGATATGGTGTTCTTGGCCAGCGTTTGAAGGTGTTGGAGTGATTAGCAAATGCCTGAGCTCCTGAGCACTGCTGAAATTCTCTTTAAGTATACACAGTGTGCCCGGATTGGTGCTGAAGGGATGTCAGTACCTTCGTCTCCCGGTGCCATCAAGCTGAGAGGTGTAGGCCAGTGTTGTAAGAGCTAAAAACCCACCCAGTCCCACCCCCCGCCATGGGCAGGGACACCTTCCATACCTCGGG
>NW_010248697.1:12755-15068 GCF_000690775.1 Eurypyga helias
CCCCCCCCCCCAGCCTGTCCCCATGGCAGAGGGGCTCCAGCCCTCGGAGCATCTCCGGGGCCTCCTCTGGACTTGCTCCAACAGCTCCATGTCCTCCCGCTGTTGGGGCCTCAGAGCTGGAGCAGAACTGCAGGGGGGGTCTCCCCAGAGCAGAGCAGAGGGGGAGAATCCCCTCCCTCATCCTGCTGGCCACGCTGCTCTGGATATAACCTAGGAAACTCCACACCAGGGAGCTCATGTGCTTGACAACAAGCTTGGCATTCTCAAAAGCCTCCTGGGGCCGGCTCTCTGGAGCCTGATGTGCTTTTGGGTGTTTTTAAGTCTTTTCCCAACTTGTTGTTCTTTTTGAGTGACTTCATTCACTCTGTTAGACCATGGGACCCAGTTCTGCTCCGATGACGGCCGTGCAGAGCAGAGTGGTGAGAAATGTTGTGTGGGAAAACCTGCCATTTACTGTCTTCCCAGAGAATCCCCTCTCTGAACGCTGCTCCTTTTGTGTTCTGCAGATACATGGCCCCTGAAGTCTTGGATGAAACCATTAACATGAAGCATTTTGATTCCTTTAAATGTGCCGATATCTATGCCTTGGGCTTGGTCTACTGGGAGATTGCTCGAAGGTGCAACGCAGGAGGTAATACTGTTCGTGTGCCCGTGCCGTCGCCTCGCCCTGGTTTTCCCAGCCTCGGTGGTTTGAGGTTCTCCGGCCCTGCCTTTGGGTCGGTCGCAGCACGCCAACTCTATTCCAGTTTGGGCAGGGAGGTGTCGGTTGCAGCATGCTGACTCTCTTCCAGTTTGGGCAGCTGCATTTTATTTCCCTCATTTTTTTTTTTCTTATAAACTCAAATCCCAGATTCTTGGTTTCTGTTCTAAATAACTGCAAAGCCTGGACGCGTCTCGGCAGTGAGTCATGTAGCCCAAACCGGTGTCGGCCTGCCTTCAGGGAGCGCTGTGGGGATGATCCGTTCTCCCAGGAATTGCATTTCCCTTTCTCTGCCTTTCCAGGTATCCATGAAGAGTATCAGCTTCCGTACTACGACCTTGTACCCTCTGATCCTTCTATTGAGGAGATGCGGAAGGTTGTGTGCGATCAGAAATTACGGCCTAATATCCCCAACTGGTGGCAGAGCTACGAGGTAAGGTCTGCTTTCACCTTCGCCTCCCCTCTCCCCTCGCTGAGTAAAGAGTTTTTGCCGTAAGTTTTAGGGGGCGTGGAGGCCTGTAGCAGCATCCAGCTGGGCAGCAGGAGCCCGGCAGAGCCGGATTCGGGGTCAGGAGCGCGCTGACGTCTGCCGTTGTTTCTTGCCTAGGCGCTACGGGTGATGGGTAAGATGATGCGAGAGTGCTGGTACGCCAACGGAGCGGCTCGCCTCACCGCCCTCCGCATTAAGAAAACCCTCTCACAGCTCAGTGTCCAGGAAGATGTGAAAATCTAGGCTCTGAGGAGGAAAACTGCACAAAAGCTGCCATGCTAGAGTAGATGTGATGGAGGCCTACCTCGTGTTTCTGCCCAATCTACTGCTACCAACCAGACCTACGGGCTGCTAGGTGGGGCGACGGAGCCTGTTGAATCGCTCTCTTCCCTGCTTGGGTCGGAAACAATCGGAATCCTTTTTTTACGATCACCTCCTGACAGCGTGAAGACTTGTGAGAGGGATCTCAGCCACGAGCGTTGACTCCTGTTCCTTTCATGGAAACCCCTGTAAAGTTCCCCGTGCGCGGCGGTGCCCGGCAGCGGCGTTTGAGGCCGAGGTGCTGGGAGTGGGACGGGAAAAGGGGAGGTTTTCTCGCCGTACTCTGAGGATTACGGGGTTGGGTTTTTTTTCGGTCCGGCAACTGGCACGTTACTGCAGAAAAAGCATTTGCAAAACAAATGGTGCTCCCTTCGGAGAGGCTGAGCCTGAGCAGTTTTATCAGCTTCACGAAACCCGTTTCCCTCCTCCTTTGTTGTTCGGGTGGTTGGGTTTTTGTTTTTGTTTTTTTTTTTCTTAAGCTTGAAAAACTCCAAGCCCCCCCAACCCAAAAGCGGGCTGGGATGGGTGCGTGCAGCGGTGTATGCATGCGCGAGGCGCGCGCGGTCCCCCCCGGCCCCTTCGTCTCTGCCCGTAGCGGCACCCCGTCTCCGTCGGTGCTTTCTGTGCATGTGCAAACCTCCCGCGTCCCCTCGTCCCTTTGAGCTGCACGCGCTGCTGTGCTCTCCTTGTCGAGTGGTGAGCGTCGTCTAGCTTGGACAGGCTCCTGAAAAACCAGATCCTCAGCGCTCCGGGGGGCACCGCGGCCTGGCTGTCCATATCCCGGCCGTGGGCGCTTCCCTGT